>NC_136626.1:27550292-27830292 GCF_933228915.1 Telmatherina bonti
AATTGTTCTTTCCAAAACATTGTCACAGAAGTATTGTCCTCTTAATTTGAAATACTTTTATGACCTATTTGAGCATATTTGTTAAATGTGTATCATTTAAATGCTATCGTCAATGAAAGACTGCAGTACTGTAATACTGAACTGTAACCTTGAAGTTTTAATCAGCATTTTACTTAACCAAGTCCACAGCACCATCAGAAAATCCACCTCATCAAGGCTTTGCAGTTACTTAACTTTATGTTGCAGAATAGGTGCATTTGCATTGCCTTTTCGCTATTATATGTAACTTACAGTTGTAAATGTGGGACTCTGCAGAATGCCTACCAGTATTGTTAGCTTTTCAGAATGCCCATCCATTGTATCCATTTAATGTGAGTCAGGTGTGCTGGAGCAGGGAAACCTCAAAACACTGCAGGACAATGGATTTCGAGGGCTGACTTTAAATACCCCTGAATTAGATTAATATTTTTTCATCTAGTTTATTGTATACAATACATTTGTAAATGTTGGGTTTGCATGAATGAACTATGTGAATAAAAATCTCGAAGGTTAGCATAAATCTCCCTTTGAGTTGGTTGTGAAACTACCCTAAATTTTGCTTATGTCTTTTTTTCTAATTGGCATCAGTCTGTGCTGGCTCATGTCCATAATTTCATTCATATTTGTAAATTGGAAAAACGTTTTTGATTTTTGGCTGAAGTATGAGCACCACCAAACTTAATTTCCTTTCTAGCTTATGGCTTATTGTCATTCAGAGGCTATCCGAATCTTTTTTCCTTTTTTAAGTTTAAACCAAAATATGTTTGGTTCAAACCAAAAATAGGGGGTTGTGCAAGTTTATCCCATTCTTGAGTTATCTGTGGCAGGTTCCCAAAATTATACTGAACAGCTGCTGTCTCACTATGTCTTTTTTGCTCTGTTACAAACAGTTAAAGTATTGGTTGTATGAGCTATTTATTCTGGTCTGTTCATATCTAGAAAGTAACCTATTTGATCCTGTGGGGATGCCATTGAGCCTAGCAGTGATGCCAATTCTGAGCCAAACCTTGTTAGATGTATGCGTCAGTATGTTTTTAGCCTTTAAAGTACACATGTGAATTACAGTCATGTAATCATACCAAAAACTGAAATCTAAAATGATGCAACAGAAATATAAAAGAGGAAAGTCACAAGCAGCACATGCATCTATGGTGGGTCATTATTTGTTAACATCAATAGTGATTTTTCTGTAAATTCACTACAAGCATTTCCCCCTCGTCCCCAGGTGTTTTTTAAAGAGGCCAGTGTGAAACAGGTGGACGTGCCCACACTTACCGGTGCATTCGGTATCCTTCCTGCCCATGTACCCACTCTGCAGGTCCTCAGGCCCGGCGTTGTCACAGTCTTTAATGATGACGGCTCCTCTGTTAAATACTTTGGTAAGTTTTTATTTTGCAAAGGTGAGAGATTGACTGCAGCCTTCCCCTTAAACTAACTCCTTTAAATGGATGGAGGAATCCTAAATCCAGCTCCTAATGTCAACAGTAACACCTGTGTTTAGATGCAAACAGCCAACGTTGGTATTTATTGTCTGAAATCTGAATTTTCAGTGTCTAAAGTACGAATGAGATGCACTTAAATATGCAATTTATAATTGATTTCATCTTAACATTTATTATATTAACATTGTGTATGTGTGTGTTTGTAGTGAGCAGTGGGTCAGTAACAGTCAATGCTGATTCTTCAGTACAACTCCTTGCTGAGGAGGCTGTTCCCCTCGACCAGCTGGACGTTGCAGTGAGTATAGCATCTGCCTCCATCTGCTCACATACACACCAGCACTCAAACTGTGCACGGCTGATGTCACTCTATATACTGTCACATAAGCAGTTAGGGATGCACAATCCGACATGCCAATATTTTACAACTCATTTGGCCAATAATAACCAATATTCCCCTCCCCCACACATTTGCAGAGATTTAATTTTTTGTTTAAGATGCAGTTAATGAATATAGTATTATTCTGCATACTCTTCATCATGTTGGTCTGCTTGCAAATGCAGATATGAAATGGCATGATATTTACTCTGTGCCAAATAAGAAAAATATTTAAACTTGCATTATGTACAAAATGTCAGATTGAATCTCTACAATAAAAAAAAAACAACTAAAATATGTGCATCTAATCCTGTCCAGACCACAATATGTTGGCTTTATCCCAGCTGAATGAGCCACATGACATAATGGACATGGGCCATTTTCCTTCAGCTCCTGTTATTTTATTGGTTAATTATACTGACGGAATGGTTGATAATGATATTTAATTTTGAGACCAATATTGTGCAGGTAATGTCTCGCATCTCTATCAAGTCTGTCCGCTGAGGAAAAAAACAAAAAACACATCTACAATTAATATCAGAGTAATGCAAAGAGTCCTATTTTTGGACATCTCCAATATTTAGACCAGAAGTGGCCAAAGTCCATCTTGGAGAGCCGCTGCCCTGCAGGTTTTCAATGCGTCTTTGTTCAACACACCTAGTTTCCATTAAATGAATCCAACAGCCAAGTTCTGCACAATGACTGATTAGTTTGAATCAGATGTGTTGGAATAGGGATAAATGGAAAACTTGTAGGATTGTGGCCCTTGAGGACTGAAGCTGGACACCCCTGATGTAGACTGTTTCAGAACTGTACATCTGAACATATACATAGTTTCACTTGACATGAAGTCTCAGATGATTTTTAGTAAAAGAGTGGGTTGCATCTGAGATGTAAAAGCAGTCACAGACCGGCCCTGAAGCCAGCTTCAACTTGATTGTACGCTTGGAGTCTGTCATGCTGAAAGGTGAGCTTTTACTGTAATCTCGGGTTAGCTTGTGTTCTGCCTCCTGTTTGGCCTCCTTGCATTAGGACCAGTCAGCCAGTTTCTGGTGCTGAGATTCACCTCCACATGTCAATGCTGCCATCACTGTTTAGGAACTGGTCTCAGCGATGTGATGAATAGAGTCAGAAGACGTTTTAACTCTGCTCCTGGGAGTTTAAAAGGTGGTTTATTGCATATGTTTTTCTAACTTAAGCCATGTATTATTTTTAATCTCCTTGGGACTCATTTGAGAGATATTTCAAGCACATTTACAGCAAAGTGCACTTGTGTGAAAAGTGCATGACATAAAGGGCATTTTTATATTTTCCTTCATATGCATTCGCAATGAAGATACACCACCAGTCAAAAGTTTGGGAACACTTTACCATTAAATCCAGTGGGAAAGTGTGTCAAAACTTTTGACTGGTAGTGTAGATGAAAAGAGCAAACGTGTCTTTGATTGTTTCAAGTCCTTCTCATGTAATCATTTTATTGAACTCACCTACTTTAGCTTTAATGACAGCCATTTAACAGTCACATTGATTCCCTTACATGTGTAATAGGTTTTTGATTATCTTTTATTACATATTTCTTAATGAGGTATAAAGTCAGGGGATCAATATTGGTAAGAATTAATGAGTTTATGAGTATGAACACAGCATCTGCAGTAGCAGGCAGAGATTCAGTGTTGCATCACAAGCCCCACATCCCACTTCGCAGCTTGCACATGCTCTGTTCTGCTGCATCCTTTCTACCACATGAGAACGAGGCAGGACATGAGGAGAGCGGAGTCCGGTCCATTAAACAATATGAGACGTTCTTCCTTCAGTTTTCATTTTAAGTTAGCGTTGCTTAAATATGGCTGGTAACAGAGCTGCACCATCGAACCTCTGTGTTGCTGCAGCCTGTTTTCTTTTTGTCACATGAACGCTCTATCTGTTAAGTATTTGTTTACTTGGAGTTGACAATGTGGGATTATGTCAGACGTCTCCTACAGGTGCAGAATGGAATTGGGACATCCTTAAATATCTGTCTATGAATGATTTCAATGTAACAGGCAGATGGACAGAGGCAAGAGGAGATTCCCACAACTATAATATAATATGTTTGGGCTTTTATTGGCTTGTGAAGCAACACGTATGTCCTTTTTGGTATCATTATGATTATTCTTGCTTGTGTTGGGTCAAGCTCGTGGCTTCAAGGTTGATATTTTGTCCGATGGCATTGTAGGAGCCGGCAGCTTCCAGTCGGAGCATGTGGACAGTGACTGTTTCCATGAATTGTGCAAAGAAAAATATTTAGAAATTCTTGTCCGGCAGTCTGACAAACCTCATGTTTTCACAATTCACCCACAGCAATCTGCTTTATTTCACATATTTAACATGTGAAATGATTGGAGCAATCCCTATAATGCCAGTTTTGGCAGATTGACTGATTTCCACCTCCCAGCTGATTATTATCCTTCTAATCAATTTGTCAGTGTTTGGTAATGCACTTGTCTGTTTCTGGCCTTGGGCAGAGTTCCTGTCCCTGTTGAGTTGACTTCATAACGGCAAATGAGGGGTTTTTCTTTTCTTCCTGGTTTGTCCTCCACTCTGTAGTAACAATGCACATGGGCCCACACTGTTAATAAGGATGGAAAGGTCAGTGACTGTTGATTTATTGCAGATGTGCCAAATCCCTACTGGGAGACCTTTAACTTCCAGCTATGTTTGGCATTTCTCATTTCTAATCGCGACTGTGACAAATGTAGCTTTCGGAGTAGCAACAATACTGGAGGCAGTGAGGATTTTCTCTGCTCGTCTTTCTCCTCATTTTTGACTCGTTCTCTCTTAGTGAGTCTACTTTAACTTTTTAGATCGCTTTCCTAAAACAATGTTGTGCTTTTCCTGTCCATTTTCAGGCAGCCAGGGCCAACCTGGAGAAAGCCCAGTCTGAATTGGCCGGCGCAGCCAACGAGGCAGCGAGAGCAGAGGTTCAGGTCAGCATAGAGGCAAACGAGGCCATCGTCAAGGCGCTGGAGTAGAGCTGTGGTACGACTTCCGCCGCCCGCATTACGCCCTGCTAAACAACCTGAAGCAAGGAAGTTGACATGAAGTTCAAGTCCAGTCACTGGATTACAATCTTTTTCTTGTCCCTGATAGGTAATCTTTTCTGTTGCTTTGGTGGGAAAACAGCTGTCCCTCTGAGATTCCAGTTCAGTCCCATCAACGTCCAGAGGATTCCCATCTTTCTTTGTACAGTGGATGAAATAAAAAATAAATTTTATTTGGAATTACCAGGTTGTAAGATCTTGCTCCCTTTGTTCACCTACAGCTCAGAAATAGTAACCTAGTTATTTTTTTTATGCACATCTGGATCAGTTCAACTCCTCTGCATGTATAAAATTCAGCAGTGTAATTTTTTTTTTTTTTATCATGCCATTATCATTACGTGTACAACAAATATAAAAACTACATGTAGCAACATTTGCTGCCACTTGAGGGCAGCAGATAACATTTTACTGCAGAGTATTTTCAGCCGCCCCGTATTTATATTTCTCGGCAAACCATTTCACAGAAGATACTTTGAATAGATATGTCGTACAAGCACTCCCTGACACCTCAATGAAAAGTTTATGATGTTCTGACTCATGTCATCATGCATCAGGCCAAATATTTCCCTCTTTACTACAACAGGCCGATGTGTGGGTGAGAATTTGTCGGAAACCTCCATCGCTTCATTTAAAAGTTGGGATTGACAGTGGTTTCTTCAGACTTTTGCGACGATGCCAGGAAAAATGGCGCGTTCCCTGGAAAACTGGGCTTTTCTGCTGCTTTAAAGCCACAGGCTACGGGTTTACACAGGAAGGCTCTGACCTCACTCACGTGCCGACTTGGCCATCAGTGCATGAGCCAAAAGGTATCTTTAATGTCAGCGCTTTAGAGGGCATTCTGCAACTTTTAGAGTTTGCTAAATGTAGAAATGCATTAAGGATCACTGATCCACGATGATGCCACAGCAAAGCTTTTTAAAGCAGTACTACTTGCCTTTGGAAAAAAAAAAAAAAAAGAAGTTACCAAACCAGGATGACGCTCAGCAATGTCACATATGGTTAGTTTGGATCCATGAATAATAAATATGTTTAAAAAAAAAAAAAAAAAAAAGGCAACACCTCTCACATCCTGCTCTCTGTTCTCCTTTCTAATCTCTCTTTCATCAGAAATCCCAACTGCACACATGCGCATAAACAAATACACACTCGTGCTCCCTCATCATTGTTCTGCATAGCCTGAAGACATGTAACACTTCAGACCAAGCAGATGAAAGAGTTCTGTCAAAACTGCTGTTTCTTTAATCCTGATTTACGACGGGATATGTTGAAACAAAATGCCACATTTTCCTCTGCTCTGCCACTTTTAACAGCCGTCTCGTAGGAAACGCAGACAGTGACCATGTGCTTTCCATCTGAGCACCCTGCTCGCAGTTTGTGGATTTGCAATTGAGGAAGCGGCCCTTTTCGTTTGTGTCAGGTTCAAAGTGCCTAAATGCACTCTTAAAAAGAAAAATATGAGTTGAAGTCACTGCTAGGAACGCATGGTAATGAAATAAATGAGCTGTCTGACCCGAGTGTCTAAGTACTGCGCTGTGATAAAGAAAGATGAGTATCCAGTAAGGGCCCTCACTGAAGAGCCTTTTGGTGTCGTTTCAGGCCTGATGAGGTCTATAATAATAAGTCACTGTCTGTGTCTCATGGATGACCATGTACTGTAATTAAAAGATTGTTCTGTCTACACCCAGGAGAGAATAACATGATGCGCAGGATGACAGTCCACGGTGTCATCTTTGAGTGGTACTCTTGACAAAATGCTCACAGCTTTGGGGGAGCTTAAAACTGAGTCAACCATGTGAGGAATAAAAGAGACCAGCCCATGTGAATCACTCTGTTTAGGATGATGTCAGCGCTGAAACAATGGCAAAGCAGAAAGAGATTTCAGCAGGACCACAAATAAATTCATTTTCAAGCTGAAGAGCTGCAATTTATTTTCGAGCGAGTGCTCTCAGACTGGGGAATCGGAGGAATTCGATTACTCACCGTGGGACCACAGAGAAGCAAGTTTTTTTGGGTTTTTTTAAACCACAACTTAAACTGCAAACATGGTATAAATGGAGTCACATTTTAATAAAATATTTCCTTATGTTTTTAAAATAAAGAATACCCATGTTGCTCTGATTTTGCTTGCACGTGAACTAACACACACTGATACAGAACAAGTAATGGCCAAGTTATTAATTATGGCTCTTCTTGTATAATGTAATATAATTATATTTATTAAAAAAAAACAAAAAACAAACCCATGATTATGAGGTAGGATATTTACTCAGTTTACATTTTAAACTCCTTAAAAGGATCCAACTTACAGTTGTTCCAACTTCTAAATCTTTCTTAACATTTGCAAAGGAAATGAAGAATATATATCAACACTTTAAGTCAACATTGAAGTTAATTAATTGGCAGATGTTTATGCACCTTGCACTCCTCACCGCAGTCCACCTTCCTGAGAAATTATGGATCCTGGATTCCACATTATTCTTATTATTCCAGCCAACCAATCACCTTCCTATTTGCAGACCTGTTGCCATCCTTGATGAGGCCGAAGACCTTTGTGTCATCTGCAAACAGCCTAGGGATGGATCCCACAAAGTGCAGTCAGCGTAGAGTGTGTATAGCTTTTAGGAGAACACACACCCCCCTGGGTCTCCAACTCTTGTTCTGTGGATGTCAGATATTATTTTCCCAACCTCACCTGCTGCCTCCTGTCTTTCAGGAAGTTGTTGATGTACTGACAGATGGATGGTGGGACTGTGAGACTGGACAGTTTGGTGCAGAGCATTTTAAGGGGGGATGATGGCATCGAATGCCGAGCTGAAGTCTACAAACAGGATCTTGCACAGGTCCCTGGGGAGTTGAGGTGTTGGAAGATGTAATGCAGACCCATGTAAACTATATCTTTTGCTGACCTGTTTGCCTGAGAGGACAACTGCAGGAGGTCCAACATGGCTCCTGTGCTAATTACATGACGATGTGATAAATCATGGTTGTGATGGTTATAATGTGGAGTCTGATCTAAGAAAACTCGGGACGGGAGTTCATGTTTAAATAGAATAGGAAGGCAGTGAGAGAGAAAGGAGGGGGGCTGGTGTGGTCGTATGAGATGTGTGTTTTTAATTCGCTGTGTTATACATTATATTTCGGTGTGTGAAGCTTGCAGATTTTTTTTCATGTTAAGCATTTAGTGTTTCTGCTTGTCTGAAAAGTCCTTTATAAAATAAAGTTTGATTTGCACTAAGTAAACAGCTACAGGAAGTATTGGGTTGGGTCAGGGGACACCACTGGCATTGAGCTAACCACTTAACGTTAAAAATGAAGGTTCAACTGCAACACCAAACACAATCATACAGCTATTTCTACTTTACATTAAAAGCCTATTTGTTTAGTTTTTGGCACAAGCATCGTAGCAAACGTATTAAAACTGTTGAGCTTTCCACAACTTCTGCCTCGTTGGCACAAAAAAGACGCGGCTTTGGTAAAACATGTATATTAAACAGAGTTGGCATCACATGTTC
The DNA here is from genome assembly GCF_933228915.1 of Telmatherina bonti. Classification (NCBI taxonomy): domain Eukaryota; kingdom Metazoa; phylum Chordata; class Actinopteri; order Atheriniformes; family Telmatherinidae; genus Telmatherina; species Telmatherina bonti. The sequence goes on from NC_136626.1 coordinate 27,558,742, forward strand.
AGCTTCGAAAACAAGAAAGAAAAAGTGCAAGTTCTGCATCAGATTTCAGTCCTTTGCAGCTTAAAAGGTGTTGGCGAAAAGCAACATCAACATTTACTCATGTCCAAAATTCGTCAGTGTTCCTCCTGTTTAAGCTGCAGAGAACAGAAACACATTTAATTTCATGGTTTTATTTTCCTTCTCAAGTTCTGTTGATATCTAAAGTTGGACTTTTTTAAATAAAAAATGAGATAACCTCATAACTCTGCAGTGGGTTAAAGTGCAAGCTGTTGCAAGCACAGCTGTCTGACCTCTTTATTAATAATATCCATTGATTATCATCTGTTAAGCCTGTATGGGGCATGTGACTATTTTTGATCACTTTGTTTTCTTTCATATTCAGCATGAAACTATTTTTTTTTGTTAATGTAGCAACAGAATGGAGGTCTATCTCTATCTCGTGTAAAATCTCTATTTTACACGCATATTAAGTTTAATGATCTCACTAAGACACTGTTTAAGTCTCAGTGTATCTATCATACTTCATTTTAACTGTAATGTCTTGTTATATGACATCCCAGCACAAATTCACTCACACAACTTTCCTAGAATAAGTAAGAAAAATCTACTCTGTAGACAAGTAAGAAGTAGCTCAATACTAGTTATAAAAAACTCATTCCAAGCCCCTTATTAATCTAAAAACCCTCAAAGCCTGCATGTTAATACTTCTTCTCAGTGTTGTTTCCTCCTCACTTTGAAAGAAAAGACGTTAAAACAAGACGATTCTTCACGTCGTAACAGAGCTTTTAAAAAAGGTTATTAATAGCAGTTCTCAGATTTAGAAAAACCATATTGTTTTAGGATCTTTTCTCTCAGACGGAGAAAGAAAACGCTCTGAAAAGCACTGACAGGCTGTCTTTGAGATGTTTTTTTTTTTTCTTTCTCAACTTAAGGGACTTGAAATTAATTTTTCACAGTGTAATTATCTTACTGCATGGGCAGATAATTTCACTTGATTATAGTCTGATTCTTCTCTAAGTGGTTTTTTTTTTTTTTTGCTCCTATTATAATAACCTTTGTCAAAGCTCATTTTTGCACCATCACCGAGTAATTTTGGACTTGTACCCAAACGTGTCACTGCAGTGGTAAAGTGGGCAAAAGCAATGTGTCATGAATCTAATGGAAGGAGTGGATGCATGAGATTTTCTTTATGTGCTGGCAGATGACTGACGTGACACACTGGTGGTGAGACAGCGTGACATTTTCCCAAATCCCTTCAGTGCATTTTCATACTGGCTTAGTCATCGGCTGTATGGATAGGAGATACAGAGTGACTTTAGCCTCATCAGCCTTGAGAAGTACATGAGACTCTCTCAGCCGATACTCAAAGCAACACCCTCTTCATCCCATTTTGTATCGGTACTCTTACTAACCTCCTGAAAGCATTGGACACACTTCATCTGCACCCCATTGACATTTCAACTCTTGGTGTTAATGATAATTCATGCAGCTGACGGTACCGGGAGACCTGTTAATTTATCAGTCATGATCATGACAAATAAAACAGTGGAGCATGTGAATAATAAGGGAACAGTGCACAAAATGGGGAAGTGACGCTAAACACACACGTTGCAACTCGCAGACGAGGTTTCAAAGCCCTCGATCAGATTGGACTTGATCAGAAGATACAAGACCGCAGACTGGAACTGTTGTTGAGGAACATGAATCAGGAAAAACAAATGGAACAAAAAGAAGATTTGTTTGACATGTTTCTGGTCTGTGCTTTATATTCATCAGCTTGAGTCTTGGCACAATAAATAATATCTGAATTATAAGTTTGATCTTCTGCAAAACAGATACTTTCCAGTGGCAGGTGGCATGCTCCAGGAAATTAAGAGTGCATGATGTGTGGAGGCAAATAAGAGACCTGAAAAGGAACTAAGAGGAAATTAAAGGTCTGGAAAATTTAAACGCTCCGACTGATGAGCCAGCTATGACTTTGAGGGTGGCAATTTTCCACACACCAAAGCGCACCAAAATTACACATATGATCCAGCGTGCATAATCATCTGCCTCGGAACTTTAATATACTGTGGGTGTCACATGCTTCGGCTATATAAACACAATCTGAGGCTGTTTTCTCTTGTGCTAAAATGGCAAATTTCCACCTGTGAGATACGGTCAAGGATGGCTAAGTGCGTATCAAGGGGGCGAATTGAGGTTTTGCAGTGGTAAGAGAGAAAAAGAGGCATCCAGGGAGTGGCGCTGATTGAAGTGTTGACCTTTTGGTGGGGCTGTGTAAAGAGGGGGCCTGCAGACTCTCAGTCAGCTGTCAGATACTGCATCCAGCCTGGTAGTGGGAGTAGGGCCCTGACACCAGCCTCCCACCACTCTGCCCTGTTTGTGTCATCTATCCATCCATTCTTACAGCCCTCCATTTCACATTAACACCCACTCACCCACCTGCCAAACACACATAAACGCAGAGCCAGGCACCACCGCAAACACTCATCCAGACGCAAACATCCACACAAACACAAACATATTTCAGCCTGTGCCAGCTAGGTAACATTTCTACAAATAGCAGTGTGGGCATTTGGGAGAAAAATCACAAAGCCGCAAACAGCCTGCTGTAGGGGTGAGATAATCAGCTTTGTGGTAACAGCAAATGGCCCCCTGAGTGGCAAGGCAGGTAATCATTGCACTGAGTGCTTCTGTGGGAGTGGGGAAGAGTGCTTTTCCATCCTTGTGCGAGTGTCTATGCATATTCAACTCAGAAAATGAGCTGCCGACTCAAATATGCGCCGCTATACGAGGACTGCAGATGGATGGCGTGGCTGCTGCCCGACCACAGAGGGCTGTCAAAGCTAAAAAAGAAAAGGAAAATCTTTTGAGTTCTAACATGAAGCTGCTTAACAACTCTTAAAAGACAGAAAGAAGAGCTGCTCTCCTAATTCCTAAGCAGCCCAGGTGGGGAATATGTATAAAAGATGCAAAAAGAAAAAAAAAAAAAAGAAAGAAATAAACTTAGAACTTGGAGTTGTTCCACATCCACAGCCTGTTTCTAGTTTAGCACTCCTTTTGATGATCTTAACTGAATTACTCATTACTGAAGAGAAGCATCCACTCTTTCTTTTTGTCTGCTGAAGGCTCTAATCAGCAAATATGAGTGGTTTCATGCACAGTTCTACTGCAGTATGCATAGATGTTAAAGAAAGTGCACAATGGCTGCTGCAGAAAAGGCAACGCACAAGGAATTAAAAGTTCCCTTGAGGAGAGGCTGGGTGAAGAAAAGGAAAGCGAAATTGCATTAGTGCATGAAAGCATAGTGTTATCACCCACGAGCGCTGTCACACGTTTACACATTTACTAGGCAGCAGGAGATTCTCTGCATGATATGTGTTCTCCCGACTGGAAGTATTCCTGAGTGGTGCCTGTGGTGCTCCATGTATTTGAATGCACCTGCAGTATTAACAGAAGGGCGGAAAGCATTTGACAAATAAGCGAAAAAAAAAAAAGATGCAGACATCATTTCTATTCAAACATGGGAGCAGTAAGACTTTTTTATTTTTTAGGCTTCATACCAAATATCTATATGAGAAAAAAAAACTTCACAAAGTTACGTCCATCTGATGCGGCCTTTCACATTCCGCCATGTTTTCGCTCCCAGCAGCGCATGTGCGACTGATGCAAGGCTAACGTTGGCCGAGACTAAAGTGTAAAATATCATTCTTACCCTGGAGGTTGTTGACAGTTAGCATTGTGGTTGTTTGACATTCCAGCTGGAGGTGCTACAGGGGAGTGGATCACTACGGTGGGACCCGCCCTGTGTGTACAGAATGTACACTGCATATTTAGTAGGCGTGAGTACTTGTGTGAGGTTGCAAACAAGGCTCTAGAGGCATAGATGGTGTAGACTGAACAGGGAAAACCTCTCAAAGACTGTGAAACGTCAAGCCAAGCACATATTGTTTTCAAGGAAATGAGATAAGAGCTGCTTTCATGGCCTTGCTGACAGTATTCACAGATCTATGTTTAGTCAACGAGAAGGCCCCTTCTGGCTATACATTTCTCATGACTCAACCTAAAATCATAAGAAACAAAAAAAGCACATGATGCACATGCAGTCCTGATGTACTTCAGACAGAGGTTTTTCTGTTATTGGTTGTTTAAAAGATTGTGGAGATGAAGGAAATTACAGTAGTCAATATTAATTCTCTTTATGTTAAATAACTCCAGGGTTCAAATATGCAGTAAAAATAGCTAAGACCAATGAATCCACAGTAGAGGTAGTTTAGGTGTGAAATAATTGAAAACATGGTCGACTCTGTCGGTAAAAAGGGAGTTTATATCAAGGAAGATTTGGAAACACCACTCAGCGTAGTTATCACACGATGAATGACGTAGGTTGTACCATAGTTTTTATAAGACTCATGATACAACCCACAGTTCCTGTATGAGGCTGGGGGGGGGGTACCTGAGCTGGTGGTTCTGAACCAAGGCTAACAGTAAGTAGTACCATCTGAACAGCACTGAGCTTGGCGCGGACTCATGACTCTTCTCATACAAGGGACCAAACACTATCCCCTCAGTACAAGTACTATCTGCTTGCTCCAATGTCCTTCTGCAGAGTGATTGCAGTTTCCTGTCTGTCAGTGCAAACACTTTTCCTTCTCCTCTGCTCAAATCACCCAAGAGATATTTCCACCAACCGAGTGTGGTTTTTTTTTTTTGTTTTTTTTTTTTTTTAAATTTTTTTATTCCTTGTCACCTGGGGCTGTTTTGTGCACATTTTCCCGCAGCCTGAGTGAAGCTGATCCCCCTCCTTTTTCCAAAACACATACTGAATGTGCCTGGGCACGTGATAGCGCATTCATGCACAAGAGCACCCTTTTAAGTACACGGTTAGCACAGGTGAGGGCCGTCTTATGTGTCTGTGTGTGAAGCATACATGTGCTCAGTCACAACATGCCAAAAAGAGGAATTAAAGCAGAGTGCAAATAACATCAGAAGAGCGCCTCTGAGTTGCCTTCCTTCCTCTTGACTTGTATCTGCTCCACCACCTGCGCTGCTTTGAAACTTTCCAGTTGACCCTGAATCTATAACATGACAACAAATAACATGACATATTTTTTGCAAGATGACCACTGTGCTCCCCCTTTTAACCTTCACTGGATCCAGTTAATCCTTATGTGCTGGGAGGCTTTAGTTCCTGCATCCAGAGTGACTGACAGCTCATCGTGGCTTCATAGTCACAAGCTTCTTCACTGAGGCACCGTAGGAAAATATGCCAACAAGCTTGTTTCCACCTAGGACACGCAAAGACGCCAGCAATAACTCCCATGCCTCTGGCCTGTATTCCAGTGCTGGTGGTCCTCAACTGTTCCTCTGTGAGTCCAACCTAAGAGCTGTAATGGCAAATGAGTAATGAGGAATCCGAACAGTGGGTTAAAGATAACATTTATAGGATGTGTTGCTCTTCTTAAGCAAACTGATGAATAGTCTTGTGATCCATCTATCCAAGCATGTTTGCTTTTGTCAATATGTTGCATTAATTCTTTAGATATTTATCATTTTCACCAATCTATGAAAGTTATTGTGCTTCATATAGTTGCTACTTTCCAAAAATAAAAGAAAAAATTAGGGAAAAATTAAAACAAAACTGATTTTTTTTTTTTTTTTTTTTTTTTACTATTATTTTATTATTTTGAAATTTATATTTGTCGTATTTCAAATTTGTAGACATTTACATAAAACTATTGTCAAAAAAAACGAAATGAAGATCACTTTTCTGCTCCTCCTTTATGCACCATCTCCTCACTTGAGCCGGCTGCAATGTCTCCTCCACCTTGGATTTTCCACTACCTTGGCATGTGAAACAGCACAGTGATGATACTTAATGAGCATCAAATGTCCCACATCATATGTACATCATGTGCAGAATAATTTACACGACAGAAATTCAGCAGATTTTCCCTCCACTTTACCTGCAACCCACACACAGTAGTCCTGTGTTTGGCTGCTGCTTACAACACAAAGTCATGTTACAGCAGGAGCATGTTTTGAATGAGTTCAACGGAGGTCAGACATATTCTGAATGCATATTCCCCCTCATGGAAGCTTGACACATGAGGTTGTTCCATGGCTCCAAATAGAAAGGCAAAGTATTTTTTAAACAGCTCTGAAAAGGTCAGATAGATGGATTCCAGTGTAGTCACTTCTACGTACGGCAACTATTTGTGGACAAAATGTATTATCAGCAGCCAGCCTTAAAAATTTTAGCATGTTTGCCTAAAGGAAAGGAGCATGTGGACAGAATATATGCAAAAAGGATCAGTTTGCTTCATGCTGAATAAAACATCCACTCTCCCTTTCCCAATTCCCATTCGTTAAAACAATCTTTAAAACACTCATTTCAATCAGACAGTTAACAACTTACTAGTAAAAACACCACTAAACAACTCTTAACTTGCATAAATCCAACCACACAGTATGTTGATAGAAATCATTGGCAGACAGTGGAGCTAATGATTAATGCTCTCCTGGCAATTCAGGGGTCAAGAATCATACTGATTGTTTATATAGTGAAGATTTACAATAATGATGTCAAGGAGTTTATGTCAGAAAGTCAGGGACCAAAGTGAGATAATAAATGTGTTTATTCTCTCAGTGGCAAAGCGTCAGGACAAATGAGGAAATGTGAACAGTCAGAGGCCAAAGTCATGATCTCAGCAAACAAAAGATCATAAAGACAGCACTGATTCACTGACTGCCTGGGTCATATCTCTGTTGATTAACAATGTTCACCACTGAGTGGATGCATTGTACATTGCTCTACATACACTAAACAATAATGTCTTGCATATATATATAGATATATACATATATATCTATATATATATATATATATATATCACATTGATCAGGGGCTTGGATAACTTGACCTACCATTGACTTTGCTTGAGCAAAAATTTGGTTTATGGTTACACAATGTGCACCAGTCAATTTCTGCCTTCCGCCCCCCTTTGCAGTCTCAAATTACCCTTTAAACTGCCTCTGAACTTGGCACATCACCGCCAACCCACCATGTAATGTGTCTGATTATATAAAATTCCTATCCTTGTTCTTGCTATTGTGTGACAAACACTAGTGGAGGCTCAATAACACATCCTTAACAAGCAGTCAACACCAGACACGTCATCTGGTACAGCAGAAATAGACCCAACTGACTAATTTACTGTGAACTCATTTTTGGCTGCCTGGCTATATCAAGTAACATTTATGAGAAAGAACAGTCCTGACTAAACTTAGACACGGCTGAAGCCTGGTAGACCAAGTGAGGTGAAGAGCTTTGTTTGGTTTAAGCTGTGCGATGAACGCTAATGTCAGAATTATAGCAAAAACGATAAAATAAAAGCCAATAAGCACCCTGATGAGTCCAGAGGAGACTCTAATGTTCCCTAATATCTGACACATACAAGGAGCAATGATTATTTTTGTCCTGTTAATTTTGCCATCAGTGCCAGCCCACTAACCATGTTATGTGTTTGAGTATAAAACAAATCCTAAAGCAGTTGCCATATCAAGGAGGGGGCTTTGGTACTTTCAGACTGGCTCCAGCTCCATTCAGGGGACTCAGAACACCCTAACCAAGGGGTGGGCAGCTCCAGTCCTTCAGGGCTGCAGTCCTGCAAATGTTAGGAGTTTCCCTACTGCAACACACCTGACTCAAATCATTGGTTCACTAGTCCAGTTTAACATCAAGCTCTGCACCAGTCTGCGAATTAATCCTGATATATGTCAGGTGTGTTGCAGGAGAGGAAGTTCAGGACTCTTGCAGGACTACGGCCCTCACCCCTGCCCTGTCTGGTTCAATATAAGGTTCTGGAAATGGAATGGAGCCCTGCCAGTATAAAAGGACTGCAGTTCCATAAATGGCCACTTGAGGCTGTTTTCAAAAGTGACTTGATTTTGAAAGTAAAAAGAAAACACAAATTTAAAAAACCTAATTTTTCATTGATATGCTATTCTTGAAACCGTGGCAGCTGTCGCTGCATGCCTCAGACAAGAGGATAATGGTTAAACTCCACGTCAAGCTTGCAAGCTAATGGTTGGCTGTCTTTTATATAATCATTGTCTGATGTCTTACAATACTAATATGTTGATATTTAGCATTTCCTTTACTAGTCACTCTCTATGTGGCAGAGATGATGGGACAAATAAAATTTATTTTTGTGTCTCACTGAGCAGAAATGAAAGACATAAAAAGTAACATGTCATGCTAAGGGGTGACTTGAATATGAATTCCTCACACTTTAAGCAGTTTCCTCAGAACTGCTAACGCCAGCCTCTCAGTGGGGACTATGAGTGTCCGCAGATTTGTCAAGGCATAGTGGTAACAATAGAGCTGAATGAAAAGAGCAATAACTTGCTATTTCACATTTCTAGGCATGACACTTTTGTCAGAAAAAATGAATACAGTGAGGCTTTTAGGAAATACGTTTAATGCTTTGAAAAACTAGATTTTTACCCCAAAGAAGAAAAGAAAAAGTAGGTTATATATGGTTCCTGAAAGGTGTGTTTATGTATTGCACTGTTCCTTTATCCTGTCAGCTGCTTGGAGTAGCTTGAAATGACTCTTTTTATGGCTTTTCCCCTGTTTTTGTAACTGCTGAATATACGATGACGGCAGTTTGAGAATCGTGGAGTAAGGCAACGTTATGGCTGCTGTGTGGGCAGCTAAATTGTTACGCCACAGCTGCCTGGTTATCTGTGGGCTTGAATTTAAACTTATCTGTGATTATTAGTTATATAGATAAAAAGGAACACTACAGTATGACTCATTTGCTTCCCAGTCATCCACCCAGACAAAGTAAATATTTAACTATACGTCACTGGTGGCATTCAGTATCCAATAAATGACAGTGGCATGTAATTGAAATTCCTGAAAAAGAGGCTGGTAGCAGACGGCCAAGTTCATTTACAATTCATTAAGTTCATTGAGTTCATTGTTTTTTTTATGTTTCATTTAGAAAAAAAAAAAAACTTGAAATGAAGATTTTTCCTTGATTTGAGCGATGATGAAACATGTTTTCAAACCCAAGTCAGTGGTTGCAGACAGATGTCTGCAGGACAGCAATGAAAACATGGTACAATGAACTCTCCTTTATGGAATTGCTGTGATTATCTTGAAACATATGCACATACACATGCATACACACACTCGTGCTCGACGAGAAATAGCAAGAGGGAGAGGGAAAATGAGCATGGGACAGGGGTGGGGTTGGCGAGGCTTGGAAAGATTGGGGGTAAAGGGGTGGAAATGGAAAGAGGAGGGAGGACCAGGAGTAGAGAGGGAGAGCAAGAGTGAGCAAGATAAGCAACAGGAGAAGGGGGGGCTGTATAGTTAAATGAAGGCAGGAATGGATGATGTCGCAAGTTGGGACGGAGGGCTATATTAAGAGTGTGCAAGGGAGGAGGTTGCTGTGCACCACTCTGTGTAGACGTCACAGATGAGATCAACTCTGCATGACCTGCATGCCTGATCATGTGACCTGTAATGACCTTCACTATCAGTAATTAGATTACTCTGTCAGCTGCGAATAGCTGCTGTAGTGTGCAGGGACACACACACACACATACATACACACACACAAAGCAGGAAAAAGTAAATAAAGCAAACCAGGAAGAGTCAAAAGTCCTTTGCGAAAGAAAAAACAGTAGGGGTAAAAGTGGCAGAAAAGAGAAAACTAATTAGAAAGTGTGAGTCCAAGGACCAAGGGTGGAGAACAGAAAGACAATGGAAAAGATATAGAACAGTAGAGCATCATCCAAGATTGAATTAGCCTGCAGCTTTGGCTACCTCTGAGCCTGGGATGGAGGAGGATTAGTGGGCTGGGATTCTAGTGTATGTGTGGGAGTGTGTGGAAGTTTTCAACTGTGTGGGTGGAGAGCAGGGCGATTTGGCAAGTTCTGAACTTGCTTGCACTAACAAAGGAAATGCCTGCATCTGGTATTCATCACCAGTCTGTACTGTACACACACACATACAGATATATTCACGGCTATTATCTCCCAGTCTATCTGTTGTCTTTCAGTGCAAGTGTTGGAGGTACACGCTCATCATAACATGTTGCTAGCAAGCTGATTTGGTGTCTCTTCCACTCTCGCTGACCTCAAAGAGCAAATATTTTACAACTGACACTTCTTAGTGAATGGGCAAAGCCATTGCAAAAGTCATATCTTTGTTTTACCAGAAGAAATTCACAAGAAGTCCATTCTGTGTTGCCAAAACCACCTACCCAGCCACCCACACTTCCTGCCCTGAGTCTATCTCTCCTCCTCTCTCTTTCACTCCTGTTCTCTCCAATCTATCTCTCTGCTTTGTTCTGCTCTGTTCTATTTTCTACTCTCCATGCTGACACCTAACCTTCGTCGGACCACCAGTCCCTCTAGCGCTAAGCCGTGGGCTGTCAAACAGACAAATAAACAAACACGTAGAGCTAACACCCTCCCAGCTTGGTTGAGTTTCACAGCTATAAAGGTTCTTATCGTGGCCGGCTTGTGTCCTGTGGGTGGATTTCATTAGCTTATTTAGCACATTCAGCCCAGTTCCAGGCTGTTCTATTGTGGGCCTTTTAGTATGAACAGACCAACTCTGTAAAAGACAGCAATTATCAGGTCTACTTGTGGGGGTGTTGTAGTTACACCACTTGGAATAGGCTGTGCAGAAAGCGGTTCACAGCCCCAGATCGAGGGGCTTTGGGAAGTGCAGCACGGCGCAGCTAGCGTCCTGTGAGCAGTGCGCCATCACGACACAAGAGAGACTGTGAACAAGGCAAATGTTTTGCTGCTCATGCACAGAATATGGAATGTAGTGTGAAGTATCCTGTTACAAGCGTGATAGGCCAAGCCATAACAGCAAACTGTACTGACTAAAGATGCGTGTGGAGGCTCACATCCGTGTTTTATCACTACAGTGGAACAGTTTTGATAGTAAATATTACTACTATATCTAATCCCATGTTTGGGAAATACATGAGCTTTTACCTGAAAAAACTTCAGTTTAGATGGTACTATTACCTGGAGGCAACCTCCTGGAGCCAAACTCTTTGGCTGTCTGAAGCCCAACCTCTCCATTTTTCATGTTAAACTATGACTTTTACGTGTCTTTAAATTCACAAAGACAAACATGATTAAAAATTGTAAAATTATGAATTGATTTAATTGTAAATTCACATTCAAACAGTTCTCAGTCCCTGAAAAGTGTTTTTGCAAAAGAGTATTTTTTGCTTTTCTTTTGGACTATCCAACCAAGAAAATATTGAATAAAGTCTGTAACATATTTGTCTCCATCTCGCTCCTCCTTCAGCAAATGTGATTTATGATTATGTTCATGTCATACCACCTGCGTTTTGGCCTACAAGACTCGCATGCTCATATTATAGCGAACAAGCATCAATGAAATTATAATAAGGGTTGCTAACTCGCTCAGTGAGCATTCGATTCATGGGCTTTTGGCATAAGAGGCAACACCTGCTTGTACCCTATTCATTTTCCTCAACACGTCTGTGAAGAGCTGCTCAATGACTGTCTGCCTGGAAAGAGACTTTCCCCTTGGTTTTTGAGACTGTCTCACCAATTCTACAGTTCAGGCTCAGTCAGATAGACCCAGGGAGTCATGACGGCATCTTGCTGACAGTGAACTGAGCTCAAGCGAGTGCAGCCCTTTAAATGAAAAGCCTGTGATTCTTGCACTCAGTAAGTCTGAAGTGGCAACCCAGATCTTTGTTTTATTACTGTTTGGTTATTACAGCATGATTGTAGCAGCAGCAAAAGAACTCTTCTTGCTCGGTCTGCAGGGTTTTTGTCCTAACGATCTCCCTGTCTGAATGACTGGGGTCCTGCACTGCAGCATTATGGCTGTGGTGGGGACCCTGGCCTGCCATGGTCAGAGTAATTCCTGTGGTGGTGTCCGTTTTGGTTTTTGGTGGGCGGACTCATGGTGTAGATGGATCCCCAAAATATTCTTTCCTTACAGCAGCATCAAGACAGATATATATTAAGTTCAATAGTATTAGTATTTTTTTTATAGGTACATTCAGTTCAGAGGCAGAAAATGTTGGAGTTGTTCTGTGTGTGTGTGTGTGTGTATGTGTGTTTAAATGGCTTTATCTTAATGGTTTCATTTTAATATCCATACAATGTTTTTACCATGTTCAGCAGTATGTGTTGCTTTGTGGCATGAAAAACACATAATAAATCCAATTTTATTCGCTTTGACAACAAGTACTTTATATGGGCATTTCAGCAAGGTGAAAACATTGATTTTTACCAAAAGAGAGCTTTCATTTACTGTAAGTCAGCAAAGAAAACCCTGAAGTCAGGTATAAGTCATGCAGAACAGCGTTCAAAGAAACAAGAAATACTATTTTGATTACACACTTACAAACTATGTCTCATCATTTTAGCTTTTGGTTGGGAATGCGTTGACTAAGGCTGGAGTGACTAACACGTTTCAAATCTTGCATAAAAACACACAAAAACCAAATACTGTTACTCATCATTGCACATACACATTTAAACGCTCCATATGATACCATTTGATAAATTTGCCGTCTGCTCAGACCGAGTACAATGAGGTTGATAGCAAAACATTTGGACCGCATCCAATACGCCTCTGGCTGCTGTTCTGTCTACAGATGTTTTTGGGTTCAGACATTTCTGGCTCAGCCAGCAATTGAAAATAAAGCATGCACTTTATGGTATGCGTTAAAATTGATGGTGTAATTCTGTTATTCACCATTTCCTTTATGTTTCAATATTCAGCCAAAGCTTCTGAGAAGTTTTGGTTAAGTTTCCCCAGACAAAATTTAGAGGAACGTCGTGACTCACAGCTCTGGATCTGGGGGTCTGGTTGAAATGTCCCTGGCTTGGATGTTCAGAAGTTACAGTAAGCTGTGACTGTGACTAAATCATAGTCTTCTTTTCTTGTCCACTGTTATCAAATGTTTTGCACAATTTTTTTTTTTCTCTTTTTCTTCCGACCACACTCACTCTGGCACGTTGTCAGTGTGCAAAGCCGTGGAGCTTGAGATGTGTCATCGATCATCTGTGCTGTGAGCCGGGAGGGCAAATGAGCGGCACTTCAAACAGGTCTCCTTCTGCAGGTGTGAGATCAGAGGCGCTGTCCACACTGAAACCCTTTCCACTCAGCTACTTGCCCCTCTGCACGTGACACTTCATTTAATTCTATTTTTTCCTATGCTACTCAGTGATTTGTGTGTTTTCTTTTAGTGCTATGTATAAAAAAATGTGACACTTTCTCACACCACATGTGCTACTACAAGCTACTATTATGACCAGGCATCTTTGGCTTGTGTAATGCATTCCTGAGTGCTCTCTCTAGCAAAATGTGTGAAGAAATGCCGTATAGTCCCCAGTATGCTTTACTTACGTCTTTCCAGTTACTGTCTCGCTCTGCCTTCACATGCTGACATGGGCAGATATCGTCTGTGACTATACACACCTTACAGTTCCCATGAAACATAACCTTTGGGCTGCAATTTGCTTCCTCATATTCACAAGTTTCCTGTAAAAACAGAAGTTACTGAGTCCTACCCACTTTTTAGATAAGTCAAATCTGGCCTGACTGGGTGGTTTGCCACAGTTTGTATCACCTCTGTAGGAGTTTTGGTTTTAGACGGAAAATTCGAGTGAAAGATGGACCATACTTTAGCTGTTTTACTGGAGATGGAAATCTAAATCATGGGAGTGAAGACTTGTTTTGTAGATGATTTTGTATTATTAAAAGTCAGTGTGTCAACTCTTGCAATACTGATCTGACTTATCTTAAAGTGAAACTATTTTAAAACATGTGTGGTCAGAATGGCTCTCATAGTCCTTCAGTCACAGTCATGTTTGCAACTCAATCCCCTTAAATGCAGACTTCCCCCACTATTAGATGGAATGTAATGGTCACTTCCTGACAATTTCACAAATTCAGCGACTGTGTGTTCCTTCGTGTAGCATAAAAGCATGCCTGAGCATGACAACTGAAAAGAAGTTCAGTGAACAGTTTCATGGTTTGCTGTGAGACTGGGTTGGTTGCCATGAATGCTGTTAATTCTCATTGTAGGGAGATCATTGAATACAACGATGGGCTGCGACAGAACACCGGGAGGATGATGCAGCAGCTGTGCAAACTATCAAAATAAATGATTTAAAACCAAAGCTCAGCAGCATACGGCTTAGTTTGCTAAATGATTATTTCCACTCTTGTATGTTTTCTTGGCTTCCTCCACTAGCATCTCTATTAAGATGGACAACGATGAGGATATGTGCAAACTGGGAAATGAGGGAAAGGGCAAAGGTTAAGAGCTTGGATTAAAAAAATTGTGTTTAGACAAAAGCAATCTCTGTTTTAAAAATCAGCCATTCAGAATGAGTCCTTTGAATTTATATTTAATTTTACTGTGTATTTCGGCCCCTCGTGCACCTTCACGTCCAGCGCCAAAGCCATAGCTATTTATTGTAACCTAGGAATCTTATGGTAAACCAGGATGTTCCTCATTGACATACACACCTTATATCTCACATCAGCCTGGTTAAACTAGTCAAATGACTCAACATCCACACAATTCAGAAGCTTCATCATTCCAAAGTTGCTTTTCAGAGGGAACTAAATACAATCTCAAAGACAGAATGGGACATTTTAGAGAACAGAAGATGAATAGGACCATTTTAGACTTTTCAGATCTATTTCTTTGGGTTAAGATCTGGTACCTTAAAAGCCCACAACGACACACTTTTCTCCGTTATTACAGTTATAGTTATATAATCAATAAAATTAAAAGACCTGCCTTTAAAAAAGTAACACAATAAGGAGGTTTTTCATTAAATAATTTCTCCTTGTATGACTCTTTTTTTTTTTTTTTCCACTCCATCCATCATCAGCAAGCAAGCCATGTGAGCATCTTCACTGCATGTGTCAGATTCCTGTGGCAGTGCTGTGACTTAGGTGTGTCTGTCCCACTCACAGCCACTCAGGGTGAATCAGGAGGAAATGGTGGCAGGGGAAAAAGCAACAGCAGGCTGGGCGCACTGGGTACGGTTCATTTTTCTCCTGAGGCTCAGGGCGGCCCACGGGTGACATTGATGGATAGGAATGCTGCTCACCCACACTCACACACACGCCCACACATGTCCCACACACTCAGTCTCTCACACAACAACACGCGCATCCACAAACTCACAGACGGGTACACGCACAGTCACACACAGGCTGCTCTGTCCGAGCAGATCCGATGTTCAATGTGAAATGTTTACGACCCGCCCACACGCCCTTCCTCCTCTGTCAATAAACTCTTCCCAGAAGTATGTGTGATGTATTATCATGTAGATGGTTGCATGTGGGGGTTGCACTGACATCCTTCATCACAGACTTACCCGTGTGCATCCTGCTGCAACATGCAGCACATATACTCAAACATATTTGCCCATGAGGCTGCATGATGACAAATTTGGGCATTAATGGCATTTTTGTTTTTACTTAATCACATCGCAATTTGTCAACATTAGCACAGACAGAATGAGGAAACATACTGCGCCAGCTAATGTAGATTAAAACAAATGACACAGTGAAAGGAGATATCTCCTGAAAATACCCGGAATCAGAGCCCAGAAACCACCGATTTGCAAGAAAAAGTCAAGCTAAAGACGACATGAGAGATGTGTAGAGTAATGTCCGACAACATGTCAGAGAGGCAGCTCAAACTGCAGGGTCTAATCTGGGCAAGGCAGGTCACGGTGTTCTGTATGACCTGAGCTGTGTTGACAGCCAGACCTGCTGACGAGCATAGCCAGGACATGTTGTGCCTGAAAGAAGAACTTGACTCTAAAGCGGCTAGAATGGCAAACTCCGATGCCAATTAGCTCATTCGCTACACTAGAATCTTCCACACACATCTCCTGTCATGCTCTTCTGCCAGCATCAAAACGAGCTACAGAGTGCGCCGTTTGACGTGAACAAAAGATTGTGTGTCAAGTGGGAGTTTATTCAACTCCTTTCGGTTTCTTCCACTGAGTCAGCATCTACCAAAGAGGCAGAAAGATATGGAGACTGATAAAGAGAAAGAAGGAGCCACTGGGGCTAAGGAAAGACAGACACCTTTGTCTGCTTATGCAGCCTGTGTGAGATAATGCCAGTGTTTCTTTTGGACACACACTACCTTCTCTATCTCTGTCACACACAAATACACACAGAGAAAACACACTAGGATGATTCAGTTCTCAGGCAGTGTGATAATATGCTGGTGGGACACAGCGTCCCCTGCACAGTGGAGAGGAGTGTGTCTGTTATCAGACAGACAGTCTGTGCTGGTCCTGAGCCTGAGGCAGGAAGAAAGGACAGTTCTTAGCTGGTGTGTGTGTTGGCATTTTCTGAGGCAGTGTCAGGTTATTTTTCTCTGTTACAAATTGCACAATCGCCTCTTTCGACCTTGAGGTAAACCTTATTACTATCATTGTTGCGTCCTATACTTAGAATATATTACAAAAGCAAATTGTAATAAATTGTACTTTAGACTCAAAATAAAAAGCAAAAAAGACAGGTGATGTTTGAATAGATGAAACTAACACACTACTATAAGAAGACGCCATAAAAAATGTCTTTTCAAGCAAAGATGGGTTGTGGTCCTACGCTCTATACCAAACTCAGTCCTAAATCTGTGTAGTTTGGTCTTTCACCCACTTTTTTCACTTGTTATGAAAGCGTTAAGTGAGTCTGGTGAAATGGCTCTGCATAAAGGGCATGGACGGAAACCAGTGTAGGATGCATGTGACTTTTAACTTGCATTGGACACCGTCACGCCAAGGCGAGTAATACATTTACTTGACTCAGCAGTTCCTTAGAAAACCATTATCACTTAACACCAAGGTTACCCAGCTCTCTGAGTAGGAGTTTATCTCATATGGGCGGAAAGGCAGACATGTTCTGTGATCAGATAAATCCGTGTTTTTTTTCTGGTACCAAACAGGAAAAACTACCTTTGCAGCAGCAAGAACAAATTCCAGCCTCTGGGATGTATGGAACGTAGTAATGTCCATGAGGAGGAAAACTTGCATACGCATGAAAGTAACACTGACGCAGAGGCCTTTACTGCAATTTTAAAGTGACAACTACCATTAAGATGATGTCTTCTGTGAAAATCTGTTGTTATTTAAGCAGGACATTGTCAGACCTCAAGCTGCACCACTTACAACAGTATTCTCATAGACATTTAGGTCGGGACTTTAACCGTGCCAGTCAATGATGAACATGGTTTGATCTAAACTGTCCCATTGTAGCCGGATGTATGTTTAGGGTCATTGTCCTGCTGGAAGATGAACCTTCACACTAGTCTAAATTCTGTTACAGTCTTTAAAAGGATCTTTTTTAAAATCCAGAATTATCATGTATTTCAATCCATCTTCCCATCAACTCTGGCCAGCTTACCTGTCCTTGCTGAATAATAATAATAAAAAAAACAATCTCACAGCATGATGCTGCCACCACCTTGATGGGAATGATGAGTTCAGAGTGATGTGTGTTAGACATTGCATTCTACATTTTGGCTAAATCATCAGCTTTGGTTTCATCTCATCTTCATCAAATATTCAGCGTATCCCCTACATGGATTGTAACAAACTGCAAAGCACACAGCTGACGGGCTTTTACTTAAACTGTCTTGTCAGGATTGCAGTTGGGCAATACTCCTTTGTCAGATGATGAATTAAAGAGCGCTCCATGAGATGCATATATTTATATAACTTGACTGTGACTTCACAGAAAAGCTGTATTTATGCAGACAGCATCACAATAACATACATTGAAGCTTGTAGTTGTAAAGTGGCAAAATGTGAAAAAGGGTGTGAAGAGTTTTTCACGGAACTGTCCAAAACACACTGACTACCGCTCATGAAAAGTTCACAGCTGGTCTTATCAGAGGTGTTTTAGTTATTTCCTCAAACTGCCAGTAAAGTTTTTGTTTATTCGAGCACAGGCTCAGTATCCAGGGAGCCTGTTTACCTGCTCCGTTGCCCGGTGACACGTTTATGTCGTCAGCGACTGGCTACACCCCTGACATTAAGCATTAATTTCATTGACTTTTTGTTAAGGTGGCAGGCGACTGACGGTCCGTATTTAATTTCTCCGGAGGGTATCCGCACTTATTAGGAGTCGCCTCTGCTGCTCAGAGAGCCACGAGGTTGACACAGTCGGATATCTTTGTCGGTGAGTGCTTTGCGTAGGCGCATTCTTTCCCAACGACGCTGGACTATTAAATGCGGTGGCAAAGAAGCAAGGCCACCTTAAATCACAAGTTGACACAACAAGAACGCTACTCTCCACCCATATCCGAGAGGAGCCTATTAAAGCCGACTCACCTTCCCGGTTACGCTATTATTGCCGAGAAAGACGGTGGTGTACGGAGAGCACGCGGAAGCTTTGGGCCATAACTGCTGCTATTGGTCAGGACTTCGCCGGCTCGAGCGCGTGAAGTCGCGCGCAGGACACGCACAAGCTTACTGAGCCTTTTTTTGTGGATATTCAACTCTTTGGATTTGGCTAAGAGTTTCCTTACTGTTTGGGTTTTTACTTTGCATGCCAAACCTGGGGGAACGGACTGAAAGACAACAAACTCTTCCGCGAGGCTTTATAGTTTTCGCCACGATAATTGGTAAGTTTTTTTTTTTTTTTTTTTTTTTTTTTTTTTTTTAAATGTTTGCTTGTTTTTCTTCAGTTTTTAGCAGTTTGTATTAAGTTGAGACATATTAGCACAGCTTTCCATCAGCTTCAGGCCTATTATTATGAAGAGGAAAGACATTGACCGGAGATCATTATGTCAACTGCTTAGCTTGCATGTAAATTGTGACGACATGAATAACTTAATTTAGCATTTACTGACGACAGCAGAATGCCATTGTACCCATAAATTATTATTATGAGTTAACAGTAAGTCATTGGTGATAATAAATCCTTAGGATGATGATAACTGCATCTTTTAACCACATCAGCACTACTGTAGCTACAATTGGTGGGACTATTTAAGAATTAGATCATATGTTAAGCTCTATATTCCCTGAATAGATGCATGCCACAAATAGAAATATAAAAATCTTAGACTAAAATTACGAATCACTTGTTAAGTTTATGTGGCGAAAGCTTGTTTTTCAGCCACTGGGTGGCGACTAAGCATCTTAATTTATGTCAAAAGCTCCACTGAAGTGTGCAGAGAAGTCCTCTCTTCTCAGTGAAGGTGCTTCCTGAGCAATATGTCTTCGCTCGTTCATGTATTGTTAAATAAACCACTAAACAAAATATTTACTTGTGCTGCATCAGTGTGTGATGCGACTTTTTGTGTTTCATTGGCTTTCGGTATCCGGAAACTCTTGTCATCTTTCACTGGAATATGGTGCGGGGGGGGCGGACATACTGGATATAGCCTACCACGAATTATCTGGTATCCCTTTTCCTGAAGGGAATAGTCAACCTTGTCCAACATGTAATTTGCATAGTGCTTACGGTGACTTTAATGGTTTCTGCCTGCTGCTGAGGTCAGAAGGAAGAGGATGGCGTCAGCACTATTAATGTCATTACCTTACACCTGATAGCCTAGATTCACGGGGAAGATTTGTTTTTCCACACAAAGCATATAAAACAGCGTCATTATTGGGAATGCTGAAGGATCGTACCGCAGCTGATTTATAAAAAAAGAGAGTTACATCTTGACAAGGAATCTTCTTAAACCGTCTACTGTCCATAAAGATCTAATTAAACCATTCATTTATTGAACTGACTTGTTTGGCCCTCAGTCCGCAGAGCAATACGCCGGAATATCCAGGCCAGACGGTTTAGCTGACGTGTTTGTTATTTTAAGGACAAATACTATTTTGAGCCCGTTGCACAGCTCCCACACACGAGGATCTTCAAATACAGATTATTTTAAAGAACTACGTCCTGGCACAGAGCTGTGAGTGAGAAGATGTCAGTCTTCAATAAGAAGTAGCTGTATTGCTGATTTTGAATAAACTTGGCTCATTGGAAATTATTAACCCTTAATTATCATGAGGAAAAAAAACACATTTCTCAAATTTTCTTTTAAATCTATTTATGAGCCGTAAAAGCACATTGGCATGCTGATTTCTGGTCGCATACTTTGTTCTATACTGTAATTTATTATGAATGGCCTAAACTTGTCTGCACGCCAAGTGGGTGTGGATCTCATTTCTATTGGCTGGCATAATCAGCGTCCTGAAAGAGCTCTCCTGTGATTGGTCGGACTGCCTTGGGGGTTGTGGGCGTATTTTATCGATGGTGGAAGTGGGATACTTTGTGACAACGTTCATTGTGGACATTTCAGTGGGGCTGCTGTCGGTAGGAGAGCGCAGCGGAGAGCCTCTAACCCGAACGAGGCTGTGCAGCTCGGGACCGTGTGCTCGTGCGCCTTTAAAACATTCTAAAGGACTCCATATTATTTTTTTCTTTTCTAATTTTTAAAGGACTTGGATTTTTTTTCTCTCTTTTTTTAAAAAAAAAAAAAAAAAAAAAAAGCTAACTGTCTGCATAAAAGCGGCCATGGCTTTTTTTTGCTGACAGCATACTTGCGTTTTGGTCTGGCATTTGCCCAACTATGTAGCACATCGGAAGATTTGCTTGCACGCTTTAAAACGCAACAAAAACAAATCAAACAAAGAGACGAGCCATACTTCGTATGTTTGATTTTTATTTTTTTCCCCGAGGGGAATATTCTCATGATATCGATCGGGGAGAAGACGGAAATTGTTTTCTACTAACTCTTCGGGGGTGAAGATAGAGGACAAACCAAAAGCTAGAGAGAAAGCTTTCTGAATGCTGCCTTTGATTTGAACGAGAGACGGTCGTCGGAGCGACGGATACGCTTCACCATCCTCCTCACCTTGTTCATCCCCGACTCAGCTCGTCTTACACCCCTACCCCCAACCCCCCCCCCCGTTTCTCTGACCACAGGTTATCGGATGGACCAGCATCCCAGCGCCCGGAGCTGCACCAGTCGCGGGGCTTCGTCCTGCGAGGCCGTCCCGGCTGAACCCTCCATGAATCTGTACATCCACTCCACCACCGGCACACGCTTCGAACTCTCCCTGCCGCTTGAGGAGACCGTGGAGGGACTGAAGAGGAGGCTGTCTCAAAGACTCAAAGTACCAAAAGAGAGGCTCGCTCTGCTACACAAAGAAACGTGAGTAAACCTCGAAAATAGCCTACATTTAAATCGCGGAAACAAACCTTAACGTCTGTCTTCAGGAACCAACTGGTGCTCGGTACTGTGGGCTCTAGACATGTACGAGCAACACCACCATTCCGTGTTTTAAAAATAAAACCCACTCTGGCTCTGAGGGGATATTTCTCTACGTGTAGCTACTTTAGAGTTATGCTTTGGAGGTCGAGGAAACTCCTCTGCCAAGTCGCACAAGGGATGCACTGGTGATTTTTTTTTTTTTTGGGGGGGGGTTGTAATCCCACCTGCAAAATGGTAGAAGTCTGTCTGAATTGTTTAACCAAGTAGGCTGCCGTAGCTTTAATAGCACACATGTACATTGTGCCGACATAGGCTGCACATTACTTGTTGTAAAGTGTTAGTTGTATCAGAGATTGTGGTTTTGGAGAAGGAGAAAGATAGAAAGCAAGAGGAGTGAAATGCAAGTATACCATTAATGGTTTCTACTTCATATCCCAGTGTTAAGTATTGGCTGGCCAGTTTTTTGAGCATGCAAATAAAGCTTCTGTAATAGCATGCCTGTTAAACCAGAGCTGCATGAGCATGGAGTTAAAGCTATTATTATTTAAACTTTACCAAATCTTAAAGGTCTCCAATGATTCAGGTTCAGACTAAATGACATTACAGTTGTGCAGGTGGTGTTATGCAAAAAGAAACATGTGGTGGGGGGGATTCAGTACATGCATACAGTCAGCATTGTTTTTTCAGGTCCCCTTCCCCTCCCACCCATTGTAATCACCCTATAAATCACATCATCCCTTAAAACCTGAATACCCCCTTTTAATCCTACTCCTGTGCCTCAAACTGTAGACCAACATCAAGTCAGAGCTGAAGGTCTTTGTTCAGCTCTATGGGGTGAGATTTGGGTCATGCCTGTCTAGCAGACTGTCCTAACCATCTCTTGCAACCCTTAAGGGAGGAAAGAAGCAGACAAAGATTTAAGTGTTTAGAGTGTAGCATTGTGATCTGCAAGAAAATATGAGACCGTTATGCTACTATTGTTAAAAATAAACATTAAAGACATTAAAATATATTTTATTCAAGTTATCATTATTAAAATATTTTTTGCTTAAGTTATCCTCAGAACTAGTTGAGATGTGGTGATACTATTCACAAGAACTGTTAAAAGCATTAGCTTTTTTTTGTTTAAATTTTTTAAAATTGATTTTCTGCTGTTCATTTGAGCAAGCAGAAGAAAATACTTACCTCCACTTAGGCAAGTGGCAGTAGTGCCAAATATCCACTGTGAGCACTTGTCAAGCTCTACTATACTTGAAATTGAAATATGACGGGCCAATCAATACTTCTCTTTCATAAAGCTTTCACCCACGGCTCTTTTCCAAACTAGTTTTGAAGTCTGTCTGCCTCCCCTTCTGACTGAAGGGTGTTTGTGTGTCTGAAGAGAGAAGATATTGTCAGCACAGTCTAATTATCTCGTTCTGTCTAACCCTGCAGGCGACTAAGTTCAGGCAAACTCCAGGATCTAGGCATCTCTGATGGGAGCAAGTTGACGCTTGTACCAACAGTTGAAGCAGGATTAATGGTAAGACTCTCCTTACTGTTGTATTCTTCTACTTCGGAGTCCAATTACAGATATAAGAGATGTTTATTTGGATCTCATGAAGCTTATATCATCAAATTTACTTCACTTTTTAAATGCATTTTTATTTTAAAGTCATTTTAAAGCCTTTTGTCTAATTTTCCATTGTGCAGTCTCAAGCATCAAGACCAGAGCAGTCCGTAATGCAAGCCTTGGAGAGTCTAACAGAAACTCAGGTAAGCATCTTGTTTGTTCGCAAAGCTACTGTCTAATATTGTGACCTGAGCTGCAGATCTTCTGTGCACCCTGAGTATAAAAGGTTGCAGCCCATAGTTCAGTCACGGCAACGACCAGATATGACATAGATTAGATGAGATGGGCAGCCTGTGCAAGCACAAGCCTCTTTGCTGTGTAATCTCAAGCTCTTAAACAAGCCAAGCCATGCTAGCTGTCCAGTGTGAGCTGTTAGGATATAATAAGAAGCAACCCCCCCCCTTGTATCCTAGTAACATCTCACTATGTGTGTCTGTGTGTGCATACATGGCACTGCAGGAAATAAGGATGAAGCACCACACAAGGTTTATTCTTAAGCTGCAGAAAGGGCCAACACTTACTTCCACCTTTCTGTTTATACCTTTTATCTCCAATCTCCACTCCTTCTATATTTCGCCCACTAAGAGACACACACATGCCCCGTCAGTTTCCAGGAAAGAGCGCTGTGGCTGAATGGAGATTGGGTGAGCTATCTCACTCATAAACAGAATGCTGGATCATCAGAATGCAGCCCTCTAACTCTGTATTAGCATAGGGTTCCTGGAAGCTTTGCCTGCATACATGACCCGAGTGGGGCCTACACCCTGTGCTTACAGTGAAACGGCTATGTCGACTTGCTTAAATACAGTATGTATTTGAGTCAGTGCGGCATGACTCACCAAAATGATCGATAGTGAGAGCGAAGCAAGAAAAAAAAAAACTGGTTCTATACTGGCCGCGGAGAGAAACTGAGTGAGAAAAGGGGCGATAAGGCTGAATGCACATAGACAACAGTGTGACGTAGGAGGTACTCTGCAGCTGACTGACTGACTCAGATCAACTTCCTGTTGTAGCATTGGTTAACACTGAGACGTATGTAACTGCATCAGCATTGCGCAGCTGACTGATGTCAAAACAGTACAAGATGGTGAAACCTGGGCGCTGATGCAAGGAAGGAAGCAGAGGTTTAGGTCCTGATGAAATTGCCCTGCGATCAACGCTGCACATTACGTTGAAACTTTATCTGAGGATGTGGGCTGCTCTTCAGATACCCAAGTGTGGTTCTGTATGGCTCCTTTCCCGACTGATAATTTTGCAGTGGAAATCCTGATCTTGTTGTGTGTGTGTGAACTCAGCGTGCGCCTCGTAGCACTGACAGCAGATGACTGTATGTGTGTGTGTGTGTGTGTGTGTGTGTAGGTGTGTGGACATGTGCATGTTTCTTTTTACTGCAAGTGTATGTGTGTATGTCAGAGTGTTAGTGGGCTGGAAGCAAGCCTTGCCCATCATGTGGTATGCCTTTGCTGGGCAGCCAAGAGTGACTGTCATTTTCACCAGAGGCAGATGATAATTCAGCAGCCAAACCAGAAGAGTAAATTTCTCACTCTGCTTTTCTACCCGACTGGCTCTTTCTTGCCACATAACCCTGTTTCTGTTAAAGAGATTCATTATGAGTCAGATGCCGCCCCCCCCCCCCCCCCCCCCCCCCCCCCCCTTTTTTTTTTTTTTTAAATACTTTTTCTCAAAACTTGGTTATCAGGCATTACCATACACCATACATACGTTTGACTTTCATGTTTATGTTAATTATCAGGGGGCATAGAGAGAATAAAGGGCTCTGGAAAAAAATGATATTTGGGGAGACGGGGGTTCAAATAAAGGCTTGAAGCTGCTTTAGTGTGTTTATATCCAGACAAATTGATCCCATTTTATAATTCATGAAGTGAAATGGAATGATATAGATTGCAGGGAGATTACGGATCTGAGTAAGATTAGGAAGTAAGAACACAAAAGCTTTGCCTCATTTCCTCTCTCCCTTCCAACTGTGGGGCTATCAAAAATCAATCAATGCACTTAGCTCTTAAAAGTGTCTGACGCAGAAACTGATATGCCCATGCACCCAAAAATAGCCTCAGGGAAATTTGGGGTGGTTCTCGGTAGTGGTTACCATAGATAGTGTGTGTAACCCCCCCAATAAGAGCTCACTTCTACAGATATCTGAGTTATGTAAGGTCTCATTTCAAGAGCAAGTATTTTTTCCAGGAAGTGTGTGTTCATTGAATACTGGACTGAGCGGATCACCTTCTGTCTTCTCCTTCATGAGGATTCTGTAGACGTGTCCAGTGTTGTCTTGACTTTGTGTCATAAGTTAGAGGTGAAAGTGTTTAATGGAAATGGACATCCCTCAATTACTGAAATCAGGCTCCTCCTCCTCCCCCCCGTCTTTGCCCAGCGTCCTCTTTTTCCTCCTTCTCCCTCTCTTGTTTATGCTTAACAGCTCTCCCAGGGCACTATAATTTAAATGTGCTGTGGCTTGCAAGTTCAGCTATGGCTGCCTCTGGACCAACAGTTTCTGGCTCCTTTTGCTGCCTTAATTCCGCATCTGGCATCTCACTTGAGTTTTTTTTGCATGACATCTAAGCTGCATTAAGCCAGTTCCTCCTGACAGCCCATCAAAATACAGTTGCTTGCAAAACTTTCTTCTCATTCTGTCTGCTAAATAGAGCTTCTGTGTGCTGCATATATTTGCACACACACATACACCAGAATTGAAAGGATGTACTTAAGAGGATTTCTGATCCTGGTGAGAGAATCAGAAAATGCCTGTACCTTGTAGTAAAATGAAAGTATGCTTAGATGACACACAGTGAAAGGAAAATTAAGGCAGTATTTACTAATTCCCAGCTCTTTGTCTATTGATCTTTTTATTTGACAGAAAGTGAAGGATTATATGCTCTTCTCAGCACACAGGGACTATTTGCTCATTGATGCACATTGATGCTAGAATAAAAGCCAACCAGGCAGGCAGGGAGGCAGGCATCACCCTTACCATCCCCCTCCTGCTGCCCTTCCCCCATACAGCCACCTCTTTGTTCCTGTCTTAAAGCATGAGCACCAAACCTGCCCAGCTGGCAAACACTCTACAATGATTGAGGGCCGCTCTTTTCGTTTGGTTCACCCCTACGCTCCGTCTTTATCTCCCATGCATCCACTGGCTGCAGCCATACCTAGCTGCGTACAGCCATAGTGCTGCATCCTGCTTTCAAAATCAATGGTCTGCCCAGCTGGGGTGAGACTCAGCAGGCTGCAGATTGAGCGGTATCACAGATCGCTTTGGGAGGAGGTCGTCTGTTGCCATTCCATATATGTCCCACTGGAATATGCAGTTACATATCTGATCCACTTTTCTCGCCTCCACCTACAAGCACCCCCTGTCCTAATACTCTCCCCTCCCCTTTAGGCCTGGATGATGCTCAGTTTTGTCACATTGTCTAAGAGCAGACAGATGCATACTAACAGGATTTAACAGTCTGTCGGGAGGCACCTCTGGATCACCCTTACCTCATTTCCTGTGCTCTGCATCCCTCAGGGGCTGACAGGTGGAGGAGAGGAAAAAGGAGAGCTTTGTACAAGTCATTTGGCCACACATCCAATCGTATTTATGTGTGTGAAAAAACTAGTTTGGGGACATTTTGCGGGAAGACCATATATGCTTCCAAATGATTTAAAGAATAGCCTTTTTTTTAAGTCAGTGAACTTTGAATATGTGCATGTCTGGTTTTCTGCACAAAAGTGTGTGTAAAACAGCTCAATGCAGATGGTCAATATGTTTCTCTTTGCAGTCCTGCAGTCTGTGCACCACCTTATCTAGATGCTAGTTAATCAGTAAGATCAGCATTACTAGAAATCATTGGAGAGTAATTATATTGAGGATTTGGGAGTGCAAGGAATTGAAAACTGACTGAGTTAGTCTGATGGTCAATGTGAGAGGATCCTCCCCTTTTATTGCATGCAGCCCCCCCTCTGTCCTTCTCACTGCCATTGAAATAAAGGCATTTTATATGCATGCGGCTTAAGAGAGGGAGTCTTTGCTCTTTACTATGGTAATTTGCCTTTTTTGTTACCTCGATGAAAGCTACAGAAATTAATTTGTTGCTGAATGTCTAAATCAAATTGTGTACGGAAGGAAAGACAATGCTGATCTAAAGGCCCATTCAGTCCCTGTTCATGTAAATCCCGGCCTTGATAATTGCATTAATAAGATGATCACGCAGTATTTTTGCACCTGTGTAATCCCCTTTGTGATGCTTAGACACACACTCAGAGAGGGATGCTGGAATGGGTTTAGGGAATCAAGGTGTGTTGTGGGGCAATCAAGGGAGAGCTGGATTTTTGCAGCGGATTTCATTGTCCTATTGTGTATATGCATCTGGTCGCATGGGTTTATGTGGGTGTGTGCATGTGCCAACATCCATTTTTAATGTCTGTATCTTTGTGTGTTCCCTCAACGAGCAGCCAGGAGAGTCTTATTTCTTCATATTAGAGTCGTGACCGTCATTGTTTTCCATTCCCCAGCGACACAGTGCTTTTGTGATTCAAGTAGCAGGCATCGTGACTAGTGGGGCTACCGTGTGGGAGGATGGAGGCCAGTAATACCATGCCTGATAGCCATTGACATTATCTAATGAAGTCTGTTAAGAATATGTTGCTGCAGAATGGTATTGGGTCGAGGTCAAAAGACCTAGGATGGTACAAAAAAAAACTGAATCATCACTGAAATTTCTTCACCGCCTTTCTGACTTGCTATGTTTCTACCATCCCCAATAATTGTCTGACTTATGGTTTTGGTGCAAGTCATTGATTTTTTTTATTTTTTTTTATTCTTCTTTCTTTACTTCACATTTAGCTTGTGTATGTCTGCAAAAATACTATCAATAGTGTCCTGGTGTGATCAAGACATTTTGGTCAATAGGCAGGTTAATACAGCTTTTTGAACCATGCCATTGACCTAGCCGTCTGTCCGACAGGTGAACAGCTGCAGTGCAACCAGAATATGGCTGGAGGAGACAACTTCCTTCTGTCATGGCTTCCCTCTCTCCACCCTCCTGTCCCGCCTTCCAATCCTCTATCCTCTTTTCTCTGGCACAAAGCTGCTCAGTTGTTCATGAATGTCAGCTCAGTGCTGCCAGCACACTCCACCCCCTCTCAACCTCCCCTCAGCCTCCCAGCTTCTCTCTTCCTCCCATGCGCCTTATCTCTCCCCCTTACTTCGCTTAGTGTGCAAAGGAAGAACGACTGCAAATGAGTTCCTTGAACCACAGGGACCCCAATAAATAAAACTGTCAGCCAGAGATGTCGAAAGAAAAGAAGGAGGAAGGAGCCAGAGGCACACTCTCGCTGAATATTTCATCACCCACCAACACCACTACCCCTCTGACACCCTACCCCCATTGCCCGCATCCCCCAGCTACCCCCACTATCCTCATTCACTCATCTCTCATGCCATCCTCCCCCTCTTCTCCCTCTCTGTACATCTCCTCTCCACCACTATACCCCCCCGTGGCTGCCCCTTATCATATTCTTCCCCATTATTGCATAGCAACCACAGCCTCCTGCTAAACAACATACCACCTCCTGGACAACAGCGACTAAAACAAAGGGCTTGATGGCATTAGCTCTGGGGTCACTTGTTAAAATAGTGGTAGTAACATCCTCTGAGCTCTTTGTCAGCACCAGGACACTGTTTCAATGTGGGTGTTTGCTGCAGAATGAACTCGCCCATGCAGTTTCTGCTGAATATAATCCACTGTTTGTGTTATCAAGATAGACACACCTGGCTCTTCAGGCATCAGTTCCTCCTGTCTTTGCATGTCACTGATGCTGTATTAGAAAGAGAACAATGACGACCCGGGTTCCCTCTCCCCATTTCACAACCAAAGTGGGACCCTCCACCCTTCTTGTCTTGTGGTCCTCTTTAACAAGCCAATACAGGCTACCATTCGCTGAGTGTGCTGCAGAGAATAAGGTTTAAACATGAATAGAGAAGGGTTGGAGAATTTAAAAAAAAAAAAAAAAAAAAAAGCCACAAAGCCCTCCTTTTGTTTGTCTGTGATGTTCCAGAAAGCACTATGTGGTGTTTGTCCTGACGTCAATGGTAGCCAGCTACATCGGCTGTCTTGGCTGTGCTCTTGAGAGCAGACAGGCATGTTTGGACTGGAGCTGAGCTGCTAGCCGAGACCTCTGGGAATCATCCGCTTGCTAGCCAGCTCTCCAGCACCACAGAGCCGCTCCCTCTCCTCAGCCCCCCCTTTAGACACACATGTACACATACTCTCCAATGCATTTCCTCCCCTTGTTTCTCTCACAGGCTCTGTCCGTCTGGAAGAGGCTTGTTGTTACACGATCACTAGCCAATCTAGCCTCTGGCAGGCAGGCCCTACTGTATCATCCTCCACCTCCTCCCTTCCCTCAGGAAACAGGCACTATTTCAGGTGTTCCACTCCACAGCTTCCAGCTACACAAGCTGTTCACTTTTTCTTTTTTTTTTTCTTTTACTTACCCCCTTTTTGCTGTATTTTTCTCTTTCTATGTTCAAAATTGAAGCAGCATGTTAGAAAAAGATAAATTTCACACTTGAAGTTTTTTTTTTTTTTTTTTTTTCTTGGGGTGGAATAAACGTTAACCACAAACGGGTGTGAAAGCAAGTGATCAGTTCATCGTTTAAATGCCCCCCCCCCCCCCCCCCCCCCCCCCCCCTGTAATTTTCACTGCTAATGTTTATGTGGGTTTTTGGCCTTTTTAATTTCTAGCCTAAAGTCAACATTGTGTGTGTGTGTGTGTGTGTGTGTGTGTGTGTGTGTGTGTATGTATTTCTGGAGACCCCATATGAGTCACATGCGAGGCTTACACAAATTTTTAGCTCTCATGCATGTGAGACTTAACACGACTTGTGTGAGCAACTTTATAAATTGACTTTATGAGTCAACGACAGCGAGCCCGAGACCTGGAGTGACAAAAAATCAAGTGGAGGAGGAAAGAAGAAAAAAAAAAACCAAAAAAAACCCACCAAAAATGAGGTGTGAGGAAGAATGCTTGCCTCTCTCTCGGGCTAATTTGAAGCCTGCCATGTGGTGTTGGGAGCTCAGTAGGAGTGCATGAATTTCATCTTGGTGGTTTTGAATAATCCACACTAGTCATTATAAGGGTAATCAAGCCTCCTCTTTGTTTCTCCTGCTGCCACTCACTGTCATCGTTTTTTCTCACACTTTCTTTTGCACAGATGTGTACACACACACACACACACACACATACACATACACACAAAACAAACAAAAAACAGAGTAAAGCAAAGGCGTTTATAAGATCCTTTTTGGAAAGTTTATATCGTAAAAACACACACACACACACACACACACACACATTGTTCCTGCTTCCTGATGTATGACTTTCTCTTTAGGAGCCGTTGCTGCCTCTCCGAAGATAAAACCATATTTGTAAATGTCAGTAAAACCTGATCCCAAATGGTTACTAGAGACACACTCGGATGCCTCATGGGAAATGGAGCCCATGTCAACTGGACTTTGACTCAGACTGGATTTATGTAAATACACGACCAGTAGGTCTAGTAGTCCAGACAGACAGATACTCACTCGATACCTGCTCCACTCACTTCTCTAAACACTGGGTTGATGATCTCCCGTGGTGGGGGGAGGGTCTTTGAATTTGTATGCATATGTGTTTGTGTGTTGTGGGCTGGCAAACTGCCGACTCATCCTCCTGACAGCTGTCAGTCACCGGCACAGTCATTGTCTCCTCCTCCCCCTCTAGTTTTCTCTTCTTTCTCTCTCCCCCCACCCACCTTTGGAGACATTACACACCTCCTCCCTATCATGCAACCTTTTGAATGTGGGGTTTCCTTAGACCATCTCACAGAGCAGTGTGCTGTCCTTTCCTCCTCACTTCACACCCCACCTCATGCCTGCTGGGTTCATTACCTCACCATGATGGCTAATCCTGGCAGGTGTGGACTGTATCAACAAGCTGTTAATGGTTGAGTTTCTTCTGAAAAAGCTGAGTTTCTGTTTATTTGTCAACCTTCTGCATGCTGTTTTGGTTGCTTTAGTGTTTTGATTATTTACATTTTCAACTGCAGACATCAGATCATCCCAGCCCCCACCGTCCTTTCACCTGCCCCTCTCCTCTCCTTCCATCTTCTTTTCCACACCATGTCAATACCAATGGGCAAAGGTCACCCTGGCAACAGAGAGGCAGTGGTCGATATAGAAATAAATAAGCAGAAAAAAGGGGAGAGGAGTGATGGCAGGGTGATTTTCAGGGTTAACTACGGGCCAGCATTTTAGAAGCACGCTCCAAAAACTGTTTGGGGGAGAGTGGGGCCTCTGCTTTTGTTTGCTGGCTTTGTATCTGGATCTTTATTTGTTTTTTTGTTTTTTTCTGCTTTGCCATTATTCTCTTAATCTTCTGCTGGGTTTTTTTGTGCTTGCCATTGCCCTCATGTAGATTTAAGGTACTCCCTGTCTTCCTGTTTCATCCTCCCTCCCTCTCTGGGGACTGAAAGCACACAGGAAGAAGTGCTTGTTAAAAATGTTTTTGGATAGAGGCGTCCCTTTCTGTTTGCCGCTGCTGGCTGTTACTGCCTGTTCTAACTTTAGACGTTGTTACTGCTGAGTCTTCAAGAGTCAAAGAAGCTTTCTGACCCCTGAGTGACACTACCACCATCACCACCACCACACACACTCATACAAACAAAGGCACACAAATACAAATGCACAATCGTTAGTTGCAAGCGGCAATACACACGAGTGAAACTGTGGAGCATGCAGGAGTAAAACAAAAGAATGTTTGTCATTTAGTGTGAATCTTCCAGCCAAGTCGTGACAACTCTGCTGTCTTGTGTGTATTTGTGTGTGTCCATCCGGGCCATGGGTGGGTCAGTGAAGGCCTCCACACTTGGCCCTTGTTAGCGTTGCCAGAGCTCCAAAAATGGGCAGCCCTTCCAGATCCGCTGCAGATCCACAGACAATTGCGTGTTGTGTGTTTTAAAATGCAGGGCGGGTGTATTTCCTGAACGTGGGACTGATTTTTCAGGCTACGGGCCAGACAGAAGGGTGGCCTTTGTCTCTGAGCTGAATGACACTGCTGACTAAGAGCAGACTGCTGGGCAGTTGAAAGCAAGCAAGAGTGGGCTCTATTTGTGTGTGCGTTTTCCAATAGGGCTCTTATCCAGAAGTAAATGGACCACTGTTACAGAATAGTGAATGGCTGCGTGATGGTCTAATGTTGTCTGTCCATGTCTCTGTGAGGGGAAACTCAAAGCAGTGTCGTGTCTTTCTGAGCTGCTATCCATGGCGCAGACTATTTATTTAATAAGACTGTATGCATGTAAGTTTCTTTCCATAATTTTATTTAAAGAACCAAAATGCATCTAAAACACGTAGAGCTTGTTTTCAGACTGCATCATCCCATCTATCGAAGCTGCATTTGTGATTTGTATATTAGAAAATGACCTGATATGCTTAAACGTCCCCTTCTTTTTGTTTGCACAGGTCAGTGACTTCCTATCTGGCCGCTCCCCCCTCACCTTGGCGCTGCGTGTAGGTGATCACATGATGTTCGTCCAGCTTCAGTTGGCGGCGCAGCAGTCTGGAGGTCCCCAGCTTCAGCACAGGCACCTCATCACCCGGGGCAACACCGAGGCTGCCACGGCACAGCCCACAGGACAGCCCTGTGTTCCCCATACTCTCCCGCACTCCCACCACCACCCGCACCATTCACACAATCACCCCAGTCCTCACTTGTCCCAACCTCCATCCATCCCTTCTTCCCCCTCTTCCCCAGGCTCCCCCTCCTTCCCCCTGCCCTCCACGCACCATCAGCCGCTCCCTCCCTTGTATCACCAGTCGCCCTCTTCCACTCACTGTAGCCCCCCTACTCCTCCACCCCATTCCCCTCGCCCTTCTCACATCCCTGGGGGTCTTTTCCGCTCTCCAGCTCACCATCATCATCACCACCACCACCATCACCACCACCACCACTACCACCAGCCCTCCACGGGCCAACCCAGCCACGACGTTGGCCAGGTCAGCCCTGTAGCCCCGGTCCTCTGCCCTGAGGTAAGGACTAAAGAGATTCTTACCTCTTAATGTCAACAAATATTGTCCTGTTTCATTATTTCAGCAAGTGATGGTATCACAGGCTCTGAGTCCTCTAATGAATGGATGATAGATGTATTACGATCATTTAACCTGCATACTCGCAACAAAATCATTCTCCATTATATTAATCAGCCTAATGAAGGATAAATTTGTTGTTTAGTCTGATCTGTAGAGGGCTTGCACATGAGTGTGTACGTGTGTTCGCTAATCACAATAAATTTAGTCATCATTAGGGTATTTTCACACTTAGAAACATTCGATGTACTGAATAAATTGGAGTTGTGATAAAGAGCATGAAAGATTGAGTGAATCAGAGCATTTTTTTTTTCTCTGCCACTCATTAACTGTGTAATAAAACTTCATAAGTATTTATTTAACCATGGATAACGCCAGGAGCAACTCTTACATTTTATCTCCCTCCCTGAGTTCCTGTTTGTGGATAGAGCAGAAAAAAAGAACCAAATGTCGGTGGAGTTTGTGGGAGAGAGGGTTCACAACAAAAAAAAAAAAAAACAGACGGGGAAACTTAGTAGTTGGAAAACGGAAATGGCAATTCCTTATGAGGCTGCCATTCGAACACAAACAGATGTTTGTCTGGTTTTTGGTTTTGCTCTCATTGTCAGTTGATAAACTTTAGTTTAGCTCAGTTGACTTCACAGGAGGGTCTTGATTTCTCCATTCACAGCTTAAAGCAACTTGATACACTGCGTCTTTAGGTGCATGGCATGGCGTTCAGGCGTTCTTGTTTTCTTGGGAAACATAGCCATTAGCCTTATCTACAAAGGTTAATCACACACTGCAATTGGTGGCTGCAACACTCTGAAGTAAAGGT
Organism: Telmatherina bonti; assembly: GCF_933228915.1. Taxonomy (NCBI): domain Eukaryota; kingdom Metazoa; phylum Chordata; class Actinopteri; order Atheriniformes; family Telmatherinidae; genus Telmatherina; species Telmatherina bonti. The sequence goes on from NC_136626.1 coordinate 27,592,594, forward strand.
CACTTTCAGAACTCATAAGGCTTTTTATAGATATTTGTTTAAATGCATATGGGTCAGGGGTCAGGGTAGGATTTCAAGTTTATATCCTATGTAAACATAAATTTGTTGTCTTTCTTGCTTATGTGTCCAAAAATTGTTCCTGCAGGCTAACTGCAGTACCAACAGCCCCAACAGTGGCACCAGTTCCTCGCCACGCTCCCGTAAACCTGGTGCCATAATTGAGAGCTTTGTTAACCACGCTCCCGGAGTCTTCTCAGGGACATTTTCAGGTGAGAAGACGCTGATTTAATGCTGTTCTGTAGCTTAACACACACCGTTAGCTCTAGCTATAAACTTCTTTCATTGAAATATGATTGCTTGAAAAAATGATTAAAGAGAACATTAAACACTTTGCTCCTCTGTTTGGTTTCAGGTTTTGTTTTAATACATTATTGTGTTTGTGTGCCTTTTTCTAACTAAATCTGAACATTTATAAACTAATATTTTTATGATCTTATTGCTTCCTCTAACAGGCACTTTGCACCCTAACTGCCAGGACAGCAACGGTCGTCCACGACGGGATATTGGTACCATCCTGCAGATCCTCAACGACCTCCTGAGCGCCACACGCCACTACCAGGGCATGCCCCCCTCCCTTACTCAGCTCCGCTACCAAACCCAGTGTGGCTCACCCACCTCCCCATCCCCCTCGCCGCCTCCTTCGCCCTCAGTTGCTGGCACAACAGGCCTCTCTGCCAAAGCTACCTCTGTGCCTGCTGGCAGCCATAACAGCCCTCCTCCAACTCTTCATCCACTGGTGCAGTGCCAGAGCCAGATCCGCATGTGCAGACCCCCTGGTGAGTTAGTCTATTCCACACACCCTCCCCTCATGTAAGCATGTGATGAACGCAAACAGAATCAACTCCCTTGAACACAAAGTCAATGTGCATCCCTTGAAGCTGTTATGCCTTTATGAAGCAGCTGCCACAGCTTTGAATGAGTGAGATGTGTGCATACGTGCCTACATGTGCATGTTTGTGTCAAATGACAATAGAACCCACCATTTCGGTGAGTTCAGCTCTTTGCAAAATACTGAAAAATTCATTGCCATCTTTGTCTTTTTGTATCTGTTCTCGTAGCACATCATGAGTAGCTCAGCTCTGTTGGGATCATTTTACATCACTGTCTGCAAGGGCTTATTTTCATCTTTAAAATACCGACAAAGTAAAAACAGAAAAGTCAGATTAAAGAACAAAAACAGTCATGCACACATGTCTCTTGGGTTTTGAAGCAGATGAGAAAAGAAGGAGGAGAGGAATCTCTTTAGGAAGGCAATACAGGCCTCTCCAGGCCTGTTCAGTCAGGCTTCATTTATCAGTGAGCCGAGTTGGCTTTGCTTTTTTTACATCAAGGAGATAGGTTTGCCCCTCCAAGCCTGGGCTGGGCTATGTTTAGATTAGATTAGATTAAGCTTTGGGTGATTTGGTCTATGTCCCTACATATGAGCTGAAGTTGGGGCATGTAAGGGCTGGACACATTTTGGCATACCCATCCCCGAGGTGCTGGGTCGGGAGTAGGTGCCAAAATTCAGATGATGACATTTAGAGCAGAGGTGTCAAACTCTAGGTCCTCTGTGGCTGCTTTACTGACGGTTTCAGATAAACCCCCACCTCAACACCTGACAAATAAAAGGATCATTGCAGAACTTAAAAACAAGCTTTTGGGTCAACTTGATTTGACTCAGGTGTAGTGCTGAGTCTTTGTAGTGACATCGTCAGACAGATGTCCAGAACATTCAGTTAAGGTTGTATGGTTAGACTGACTCTGCTAGTCTGGTGCTGAGGAAGTCAAACAAGTCTTTGGAAAAGTTAGTGGAAAATGTTGCCACTTTTTGCACAATGGACATCTTGATAGGGTCCTGCGGGGTAGTGCTTGATCTTTAATGTTTTTCAATTTGTTTGATAAAAGGAGTTCATTGTTTTCTATTGTTGTAGTTTGGGTTTCGTCCCATGTTGCAAGCATGACAGAGCCTTTTTTATTTGCAAGAAATAAGCACGGGCTCACCAGCAATGGACACTATCCCCCACATCATCCTGAGGGCTCAGTGGACAGTTGGAACAACACAAGTTTATTTTCCAAACTCAGGGAAGACCATTCCGTCTCTGGTCCCACCTACATGCTTCCTCCTGCTCCTTCTCCTCCTCCTCCTCCTCCTCCTCTCCCACTCTTGCCATTTCTCTTCATCTGCACTCAACAACTCACGCCAATGTTTCCCCCCCCCCCATTTGCTGTCCAAAAACAGCCTTGTCTGTAAAATCCATCTCTCTGTCTTCCTCCTAATCACCCCCGTCCTTTTCCATGTCTGTGTTGTGCATCAATACATTGTCTGTGTTCATTTGGCCTTTAAATAGATTTATTCCAAAATGCTGCTCTGAAAAGAATTTGCTTTGTGGAGTCGAGGGCAGCGAGAGGAGGAGGAAGACGCGGAAGACGGGGGTTGTTAAAACTACAACACTAAGCCTCCATTCATCATATGGTTGTTTATATCCTGGCCATCAGTCGACCAACTGTTCACCTCTTAACCAAGGGCAAAGGGTGAAGCCTGTCTAATGACGGTTCCCCATTTAACCGCCTTGATCCATCTTCCCACTTACAATGTGAACTTATAGAAGAGTTTACATCTGTGAGACAATGGATGTACTGGTGTGGACATAGGCCATGTGTCTATTTGTATCCTGTTCAACATGGGGTCTAAGGAAGCCCATGACTAAGCGCTCTCAGTCGGTCTTATCAGCCGACACCTGATGGAAGACTTACTTACTGGACTTAAAACTACGGCTTAACTACTTCACAGAAAGATGCCGTCATTCACCTTTTCTGCACCTAAAAAAAGAAAAGAATAAAAAGAGGGAAAGATTGCACCTCTCATCTGCGTGAAAAGTGTGAGCACAGTGAAACTCAAGCTGAGACAGCCTCTTGAAAATGTCACATTGCTTGGCTGTTTCCCAAGAGCCTTTACCTTTTCCACTTCAAGTTCATGCGCAGGGTAGGGATGACAAGCGTAAACAAAAAGCTGAAGCACACGCACACACACACACTTAACCACAGATGCTCAGTGAAAAGCTTGTACGGCTAGATTGGTTTCCTGGTTTTGTTGAATATTATTTGCTGAGTCGAGGGGAGGCTTGTCCACACAGGACTTGTGTGGAGGGTTTAGGATTGTCGGGAAAAAGCGATTGTTAGCTGCATTCCTTTACCCAGAGGGAAGGTGGTCCCCCCACCCCCCCATACTGCCCCCTGACAGGCTTGCATTGTGCGGAGACTGGGGACAGGGACTGCATACAGGGCTCCATGCTGGACTATTATGGGGTTGAGGAGGGGATTATAAGGCTGCCTTTTAGCCCGACTCTCACCACAGCTGCTTTAGTTCAACGAAGCCACATAGAGAGAAGCAAAGCAGAGGCAAAATTTAGCTCTGAAAGCATCTCCAGAACCCCCTCTTCTTTTCTTGTCTCTCCCACATCCCGTGCAGCACCCCCTGCCTCCTTTTGATTTGTCAGGTCGCGTTAGCTTTGTGCAGGCTAAAACTGGACCAGCAAATGGGAAAGGGGGAGGGCACAGCGAATGAGGGAGACGGTGAGAAAGATCTTTTGCCCTTAACCTCATTGAGTCCTGTATTTAAACCCTGACCTGCCTGGCCAAGACTCGGCACTTGATCCACTAGTAGACTTAACTCCTCTCTCGTCGCTCATCGATATGCACGCTAGGATACACGTGCACCTTTAACTCAGCGAATGCCCTGGCGATGCTCTACGACTGCCGAGGTATCCAGGAAAGCCAGTCAAGCACATCAGGTGCCCTTTCATTGTCAACAAGGAAAGTAAGAGGAGGAGAGAGAATGCAAATGAACTCTAAAAGTCATTGAAGAGCTTGTGTCCCTGCAGGGCTGTCGGTGCCCTTTCACTGGCTGTCACAGAGCTCATATTAGCTCATATTGATTTGATTGGTTCTTTCTGTATGTGTCTAATTAGTCAGGTTAATTGTTGATGTTCATGTCTGGATTTGTTTATGCGATTTGTTTTCAAATAGCTAGGTTTTTCTGGGCCGCGTGACTAAACGGCTGGGCTGTGCTCCCGAGCAGTTGAAACTTGTTCTATTTGCCATAGTGTTTGAGCTAATTTGATGTCTCGAAGCCATTCATTTTCACCTCACCGAGCCAGTATAAGAATAGGGAGAGCATGCTTTCTGTTTTTGTTTTTGTTTTAAATTTGGAAATTTATTTCATTTAACAGTTTGTGCACTACAGTAATTACATATGATGTTTTATCATCTTTATAAACTAAGTGAACTTTTTGACTATCTCTACAATAAAAATGATGATTTGTTTAATGAGTTTTAAATCCCGCTGTAGTTTCACCCTTTAATTTAGCTCCAATATTAGCGACGGTAACACTCAAAGCGAACTGAGGCTGACTTTGCTGCAATGTGATTTTCATTCCTCTTACTCTTCCCTCCCTTCTCTATCTTTCTGCCCCTGTCCACCCCTCCCTCTTCCCCCTGGTTCCCTGGATGCTGAGCAAACACAATGTTCTCTCTCCAAGATCACAAGATTTATCAAGACAAACAAACAAACAACAGCAATAAGACAACTGCAAATGAAGGCCAATCTTTGTACAATCAATAGAAGGAGAAGCTCCTTTAATCTCCCCCCGCGTCCTGCACACTGCAGCCCTCCTCCCTTTTTCTCTCCCTCCATTCTCTGGCTCTCCTCCCCCACCCACCCACCCAATCCTCCCACCCAACCACCCCTTCTCTCCCTCCCTCCTGTGTGCTCCCTATCTCAGTCCTTGCTGTGTTGCTGGGCTGGGCTCAAAGGCGAGGAAAACTGACTGACGCATCGATTATTCATAGATCAGCCCCTTTTTTCTCTGCCTGTTTTTCCACCAGCTTTCTCTGCAATGCCCAGCAATATCTACAAGGCCTGCTTCAGAGCCTTTGGAGAGGAGCATGTAGGAAAGGAGAATTAAAAGGAACAGTTCAGGAGTTTTGGTCGCTGTGACAGGAAGGGGAGTGGTAAAATGATAAAGGAGACTAGCATTTCCTTCCTCTGTGTGCCCTTGACCTGTCTTCTGTTTGATATCTTTCCCTGTTGGTTTCCAAGAAAAGAGCAGTTATTGCATCCTCATTGGTCTTTTTATTTTCTCTAGAGGATCTCTGAGAATGGGTTCTCTCTATTTTTCCGCTCATTCATTCCCTACATCTCTTAGTTACCTCTCTCTGGGTCCTCCAAGGTTATTGTGCTAACGTCAAACCCAAGCCTCTCCAGTCAGGCTCTGGGCCAGCTTGTGTGCGTTTATGTGTGCATGTGCTGTGTATAGTCTGTTCTTCTTAGCCAGCCCTAATAATAGCTCTACTGTCATAAACATAGTCTGGAGATCCCTGTGGCCAGCTGTGTCCGGCCTAGCCGCCCAGGGCTCCGGTAGTGACGCTGATGAATGGCTATACACACACACACACACACACACACACACACACACACTTGACACCAGTCACTGTGCTCGTAAGTTTGGTGGAGCTCCAAGCACATTCCGAGAGCTCTTGCCAAGCCAAAGGCCAGGACCTCCTGCCGCACCACCAAACTGCCCTTTACTGTGTGTGTGTGTATGTGTGTGTGTGTGTGTGTGTTTGTTCTTGTATAATGCTGAGTTGAGTGTAGATGAGCCACTCTAGAAACCACGGTCATGACTGAGGAACTCTCCTGACGAAATGAAGAGGGACTCCAAAGAAAAGCCGACAACACAAACAGATTTTGTTCGTAGGCATGTGCTGGCTTGTTGCTGTTTCATTCTATATGGCCTCCCCCTTCTTTTTTGGCTCATCGGAGCGGGGTATAAAAGAGACGAGAAAGGCAGGACCAGACGGGGAACAAAGCCTTGAAACGGCGTGTATGGATGTCACATGGAGCCGAGGCAGCAGAACAATGGCTCTAATGTTGGTGAACCCTCTACTAGTGTACCCCCTCCCTGTTCTCTAGTGATGACACACTACCCTCACACAAAGTGCACATGGCATCTGGACACAGTGCACATTTGTATGAGAGCAGAATATGTTGGGGGGGGAGAAAGACAACAGTTCCGTTTGCACTGCCAGACAGGAGGGAATATTTCTAGCTGGAGAAAAGGCTCTGCACTCCGATAAGTAAATGAGGGGAAAAGGTAAATTAAGCCCACACGGAGTCTGGAATTCATTCCGATAGCGGGGTGGGGGGGGGGGGAGTGCACGATCGATTCTGCAAACTGACACCTACGGCTGATCCTTTACCCTCCACCCTTTTCCTCCATCCTTTCCCCCGTCCCCCTTTGCCCTGGGGGAGGAATTCCTTAACCCATAATGCCATCCCCCCCCCCCCTCCCTCCTCTTGCCCACTCTTTCCCCTCCTTTGCACCGGACCTACCTAGCTGTCTCTGGGGAGTGGCAAGAGCTGGGAGGGGAGGGGGGGGCTTCACTGTGTATGAGAGGGGTGAGAAGGGTGGAATAGTGGGGGAAGCAGGGTGGAGTGTTCATTGAGCTGAAAGTTGGAGGCTAGAGCCATAAAAAAAAAAAAAAAAAAAAAGGGAAAGAAATGGAATAAAAACCCAGTTTCTGCCCCCCCCTTCCCCCCCTCTCTCTTTCTCTCAGCTTACAATTTCCATTCGCTTGCATTTTCTATTGAAAGCCAATAGCGTTGTCCTGGGCCTGAGATGGATGGCTGCACTAGAGCTAAGGTTTAATCAATAGGTCTTTTTAATTTGCCATCGATCCACGTTAAAAGCTACTGCGGCTGTTGATGCTGTCGCTGCATGCACGCGCACGTGCGCGTGTGTACATGTGCGCACGCACTTTGGAGTGAGCACTTGCATGCCCGTACGTGCATGAACATACACATTGTGCACGTGTGTTGTGTGAATACATGATGTAGTTGAATGCGGACTGGAGTGTGTTTGTGTGTGTTCTGGTGTGCAGCCGAGCCAGAGATGGCCTCTCTGCTTCGGTTTATTGACATTCTAGCCCATTATTTAATTATTTCATTCCCAGACAGATACTAATGGAGCTAGCTAATAGATTGCGGTTGCTTTCCCTTCCTTCCAAGCCTTCGAATATATGTATAAATGGAATTAGACTTTACTTGGCCGTTGTTGGAAAGCATTCACAGTGCAATGCGAGGCCCTTCCCTTGAGGACGGACTCCCCTATAGGCACATCAACAACTAGAAATGCTCTTAAGTGCACATCTAGTCAGTGAGACATGACGGGCTTAATTGTGTTTGCAGATATGGCAGTCAGCTGTCATAATGTGTCGCTGTTGTGTTTTCTGTTTTATGACCCTGCTCTTGGTTTTCAAGGAGATTCAGGTCTGAGAAGGTCTCCTTGCTCAGTGATAAGGGGATGAGGAGGCTAATGAAGCTCAGCGAAGGAGGTTAACCAGCACATTCAAGTAGAACATTGTGTGCACGGAGTGTGTGTGTGTCAGTGCCAAGGGAATGATCCCAGCGTGTCCTTGCATCACCATTAATCCTTTAGGGCTTTATCTGCTGCCTACACACACACACATGAACATGCTTCTCAAACTTCTTTCAACTAAAAAAAATTCCCCGCTTCTCAGAGAGAAAAGCTCGGCTGATCATCCCTTCGCTGTGTTTGTCTGCTTCTCTCCAGGCGACCGTATGCGTCAGACCGAGAACCGTGCAACTCGCTGTAAGGTGGAACGGCTGCAGCTGTTGATGCAGCAGAAGCGTCTGCGCAGGAAGGCCAGGCGGGACCAACGCGCTCCATATCAGTGGCTACCCAACCGCAAGGCCGGGCGCAGCAACAGCAACAGCAGCATGTCCAGCGAAGGCTCCCTGGACCTGGACTTTGACGACTCGGTGTGGAAACCTGACGTTAAGGCTGACTTGAAGTCCGAATTCGTCATGGCCTGAACCCTCATCGAATTCCAGAGATGTGAAAATCATCGCTTGGGATTTCCTTACAGATATGTGTGGATGGAGTGGATTGGCAGGAGGTGAGATACAACCCCAAGAGGAAATCAGCGTCCTTGTGACTGTTATCTGTCACATGAAAGAGAAGAGAAAAAAAAAAAAGAAAAAAAAGCTGGCTCCCTGCAGACTTTAATCCCATTCTGACCTTCACAGCTGACATTGCGAAAAGCAGCAACAATAGCAAAAGACATTTGGTGTAAAGCTTGGATTTGAACAGGCAGCAACTGGACTTTAATGTGTACAAGACTCTTTTTTTTTTTTTTTTTTTTTTTTTGTTGGGGGGTGATAACCAAGATCATACCTGTACTTGAGCATACCAGAATTTAGTGGGTGGTGGTATTTTCATTTTTTTTCTTTTGATTTTTTTAGTTTTTCTTTTTCTTTTTTTTTTTTTTTCCAAGCATACTCTGGGCAGAAATGAAGAGATCCACACTGGACTTACTAAAAGTTGACAGGAGCACCGGAGACTGCGGGATATATTCCAATGGGCATTCTTACTGATCTCATAACTTACCAACCAGAGTCCAGTTTTTACCTGTTACGGGGCGATTTAACCTTTTTTTCTTTTTCCACTTTTAAACATATTATATTTTATAAACAAGCAAACAAACAAAAAAATGTAGCATTGTTCACAAAGCATTCAGGTTTTCATATAAAAACTTCAAAGTAGTTGTTTATTTGCACATTTTCTTGTTTTATAACAGCTGGTTCAAAATGTGCAAGGAGGACGAGGTGGGGCCTGAAATGAGATGGAAAAAAGAAGAATATGGAATTATTGATATCAACCTCAGTGACGTAGGGTATTGATAGGAATGATTAATAAATAAACAAAATGAATTAATATTAACAAAAAGTGCTTTAGAGGATTTTAAAATGTTTAAAATATATATGGAAAAAAAAAATCTATTTTTGTTTCTCTTCCTATCTGCTGTTTTCTAAAAACAGCAGCCCTCTGTGGCTTTAGTCAAGTTGTTGACTACCAACGAATACATGCATCCATTCAATCATCCGTTAGCTCATTTGTGAATTATTTCATCTAGCCACAAGGAAATGATATGGAAAGGTGATCGTCATCCCGCCCGCCTGATGTCTTGCAGACCCAAGTGGACATGTTTGAGGGATTCGGAGTTTATGTACATAAATGTGTGAACGTTTATGAGGGTGTGTTTGTTTGACTTTACTGTAAAATTGATTTAGAATATCCCATGTTTTATGTCCACTTGTCTTCTCCCAAACGACCCCATAGTTTTGTAAAATCTCGACGATCAGCTACAGTGAAGGCATGAGTCATTACTTTATACCGCAACAGGCTAAGACGGTGAATTCTAAACACCCAGATTTAGGTCCTTTTGATGTGTAACCCCTGATGGTAGTTAATCTGTGTTTTATGGCATAGAGCGAGGAGCAGTGGGATCTTTTTTCCAGCATTATATAGTGCCTCCACCAGTACATCCATTGACATATCAGGTTAGGCCTTTCATGGTTTCGCTGCTACACATGGGAGCTAAAAATGAAAAAAAAGAGAAAGCAGGAGGGAAAAAAAAGTGACTTTTCTTTGCATGCAGAAGTTTGAAATTACATTGATGGAAGAAAGAAAAAAAAAAAAAGAAACTGGAGCTTTAGGAATGAAGGTTAACAACGTGCATGAAATTGTGAAGAAAATAATGCTGCTTTTGTTGGTGAGGTTTTTGTATCTTTTACTTTTCAATGTTAAGACAACAGTGTCCTGCTAAAGTATTATAATGCAAAACCAAAACGGATGAAGTTTAAGTGTGGACTCGCGTTGTTGCTCAGCACTGAACATTCCTGTTGTGTGACAGTTGAGGATGATGATGAGCAAAGAGCAAAAATGACTCTCTTTCTCTCGCTCAGCTTATTAAATGCTGGTTTTACCCCCCAGTGGCTCACAAGGACCCAGCCAGCCAACTAACTTTTTTAGCTATCCCTCCTCCTCCCAGCCTGAACACCGACAGAGGCTCGCACCTCGGACCCAACAGACCAGTGGATTTCCAGAACTTTCCGTGTAACCTACCCGAGAGAAGCGTCTGGTCTGTCTCTTTATCTGTCTGTCTGACTGACCACCCTACCACGATTGCACTCCCAGAGATTGCAGTGAGAGATTACCTTTTTGGTGAACCTCATCTTTTTTTTAAGTGGCCTTACCTTTCACTAAAAAAATGAGACACTTGGGGACAATGGGGGTGGGATTTCTTTGTTTTTTTGTGGTTTTTTTGCCTTTTGTTTTCCTCCGTTTCTGTTTTTTAAATTTTTTGTGTATCGATGTCGGACTTGTCATCAAGGCGCCACTTTTGTCACTGAGGACAATGGGCATCTGTCGTTTAGTGCTTTTAGCTGGTGGAGTCTCTATTATGTCAAGGCTTCTGTGCCTTAAAAATGTTGCCCTTGCATTGTCAGTGTCAGATTTGAGCTTGTTTCTGTTGATTGATACACACAACTGTAGAGTTGTAGATTTTAGGGGTTAAAGCTTGTTTGAGTGAATCAAATGCTAATCTTAAAAGTAGGTGTTGGTCCTCAAATGATGTCTTTGTCCCATTTCTTCATTGTGTTGCCATGCATGTTGGTCTGTTATTTGAACCTCACGTCCCTCTTGACTCAGTCTCCCCACCAACAAGCTGCAAAAAAGCTAAAAAAAAAACTTGTAACTGAGGAAGTTTACACCACAGTACTTGGAAAGAAACCGTTTCTGTCACAAATGAGAAGTCCTCTGAGGACTTCAGACTACAAGCACTTCCTGTTTCCTTGGATACAACACAGACTGAATTGAACCTTCTGCCCCTCCCAAATTTTATTTAATTTTTTTTCTTTGTATATGTATGAACTATACTCTGTGTGTGCCTCACTTCTGTGTGAAACTCAAAAAGAAGTAAGAAAACAAAAAGATGAGCATTACAGAGGGGATTTAAAAAAAACCAGTACGTTGGTGGACTTCTGATCACGTCATTTAAGTTGCCTGTTCTTTCTTGTAGCCAACTATTGAAAATAACAGGATTCAAGAATACAATTTACAATGTTCTAGCTCTAGACCGGTGTAGCACATGTGTGACTGTATTAATTTATGAAACCAAAATGGTAACTGTGAATTATGTATTTCTTTGTGCATTTGTTTTTTTATCTTTTTTTTTTTTTTTTTTAAAAAGCGAAAAAAAACAAAACAAATAAGGCAGGGGAGACGGTTGTCGGGATGCGGCAGCAGCTGCTGCTCATGTCTGAAAACAAACTTTTTTTTTTTTTTTCTTTTTGTTTTTTGGTGGAATATAATGGAAACCAAAACGAGTTTCTGAAAAATGTTTAAAAAAAAAAAAAAAGAAAAAGTAAGGAAAAAAAACTGAAAAAATATATGAATATATTTTTTTTTCTTAAGCAATACATTTCAGTGTGACTTGTGATAGAACATTTTCTTTTTTTAGGTAATAAATGAATAAAAAAAAATCTGAAATGAGTACATTGCTTTGCCTCCAAGTGTATTATTTACCGACTCGTTCAATAACATGGAGTTAAAGTTGCTATTAGGTCTATTATTTCATGTGAGATCCATTTCATGGAGTAACCTAATATGAGTGGCGTGTGAAAAAGTGGTGAAGCTTGGAACTGCATTGATGAAATATAGCCTTGGCCTGCATCAAAAGCCAATAGAACCAATGTTTGGACTCAAATTTCTTTGTGTTGAGGTGGATAGTCCGCATGCAGTTTACAATATTAAAAAAAAAAAAAAAAAAAAAAAAAAAACTTTTCTATTTGATTAGCCTCCAAGTCAGGATGAGAAGTCACTGGGATCAAGACATTTCTGTGTTTGGATAAGCAGGTTGAAAGAGCAGAAGGCAGTTCATTGAGGGAACCAACAGAAAAATCCTTCATGTGTGAGACAGCCTGTCTGGAGATGAGACGGAATATGGAAGTGTAGTGGCAGGCATGTGAAAAGAAGAAGCTGAGCCTTGTGTGAAGTCTGCTTCATGATGTGTGGATAAGAGCGAAAGATGTTTTCAGTCAGCTCCTGTAGCTCCTTGCCTTGGACTCATTGAACCTTACACTAGAAATTATGTAAGTGTGTGTATTATATATATATATATATATATATATATATATATATATATATATATATATATATATATATATATATATAAACTTTGCATTTATGAGAATATCTCTGTTATAGATAGTTCTACTCATGATAAGAGCTAAGAACAAGCCTCTTCTCAATATTGGCCTCCGTTCTTCTTTCTGTATGATTCTGTCTATGGCCTATGCTGGCACCACCAGTTTTTTTTTTTTTTTTTTTTTTTTTTTAAATAAAAGACTTTTGCGAGACAAAGTGGATCCATAAACTAGCTTATGCATAGGCAATGGCCATTTTCTGAAACAACAGGAAGAGAGGAATAAAAATCTATGGACAAATATGAAGCAAAGGAACCAGTTTAATGAAGATGAGGCTAAAAAGGTTTGATTCAAATGTTTGTTATTGGAGTGGGTTGAGGAGCCACTGCTTGGTTGCCACGATTGAAATTTGACTAAATTTTGATGGCTAAATAAAATTAATTGTCTGACCATAGGATCACATTTAAACAGAGAATTTCAATTGTACAAATGAAATGAGCAGTCATATATAAACCTGGACTGTAAAAGGATATCTAGGGTATCTGTGGAACCGTCCTAGGGATCGTTGATATTTGCTTTTTCACCTGTATTGTTTTCATTTTATTATAAGTTTAGTTTATTATTTTAGTATATGTTAACTTTCATGTACGATGTTTTTATTGTCTGAAATTTGTACTCTCATCTTAACTTTTTTATTCTTTACTATATCTTTTTTTTGTATGGTTTTTTTTTTTTTTTTACTCTTCTAAATCTTTATTTTGACTTTACATCTTTTCCATTTTCTTAGTGTCCCCATACAATTAATAGGGTTGGGACAGTGTCTCTTGAGACATGATTTACGTGTTTGCTGGGTGGTGTTTATGTGGAAGGATATGATATGTAATATAGTTTTTTTTTTCCTTTTGCTTTTAATGTTAAGTACTTTGCACTACATTTTTTTATTGTATGAAAAGTGCTTTAAAAATAAAGATTGATTCATTGATTAGCTAAATAATTATATATATATATATATATATATATATATATATATATATATATATATATATATATATATATAAATATATAATACATGCATGTTGTATAAAGGTTATGCCATTAAAAAAGTAAAAACTGATACTGATAATTAAATAACTGATATCAGCCAATAATAATGGTATGCTGATAATATAGGACATTTCCAAACTAAACATATCCATGTACTGATGTTTAACTTATTAGCTGGGTTAATCCCCTCGCAAACCTCCAACTGTTTTGAGAGGACAAGGTTGGTGCGGTTCTGCGACCGACTGGCTTGGAACAAACCCAGTGACAAAAACAAAACATAAAAACCCAAAACCAACAAGCCCCTTACAGTTTCTCATCAATGGTTTGGATTTGAGATCTGATGCTGTAAAAAATGGCTCTCAATCCCTGAGCACTTGATTATCAAACCATGTTTTATTTATACTTTTAATCAACCAATCATGGCAGAAATTCTTTATATGAAATTATGCAGACACACATGAGAAGCTTTGGTGAATGACTTGGTGTAAAATGAGCTGGTTTGAGTAGCTCAGAAGCTGCTGAACAGTCTCAGTTTACTCAGAATGGTGCGAGAAACAAAACAGGCTCAGTGAGTGTAAATGCCTTGTGGATGAGAGAGGTGGGAAGAGAATACCCAATGTGCAACACAGCCAACCTCATGGTGGATGTGTTAGTAGAACCACAGTGCTTCTGATTTTGATTGTGTTTCTGCTCTAATAAACCAAAATCCAGTTTGAAACCACTGCCAATGCACCCCACCCCCACCCCATTTTCTTGCATAATTCTCGTTTGCTTGGGACCATTTTCAGCTGTGATATAAATCTGTATATAGATTTATATGTAGTTTTGCAGTTCACTACATGGTACAACCATGACTTACATTTGAAAGACATGTTGTCTCTAGTAGTTATGTGCACCACTGCATGTCAAAGGTAAAAAAAAAAAAGACATAAATGATGGTTGCATTGTAAAAAGAATGTATTATAGCTCTACTACGGATCATTTTCAAAGCAAACCAGGTTGTGTTGCAGCCTAAATTGAACCAGGAAACGCTGACATTTTCATCTAACATTTTGTGTTTGCATGCTACCATGGCAATGTGTTAAATGGCATCCATTTATTTATTATCTTTTGTCTATTTGAACCCAAAACACCATTACCCTTTAATTATATATAAAAAAAAAAAAGTAGGAATGAAAGAATGTTATCATGTTGCATGCCTATCATGTCTCCAAAAACTGCTCCATCATCCCCCTCCTTCCTCACGATGATGACTTTCATTCCCTGAGACACATGGAGCTCCAGCCGTCAACCTTCCGGTTGAAAGATGACCTCTACCATCTGGGTTACTTATTGCTATGTATCATAGGTGGTAATTTGCAGTTCTGTTTTAAGATTCGACAAACAGACAATGAGCCAGATTTTTTTTGTTAAACGATGGAAATATTAAATGAAAACGGAGCTTTAGTTTTGATGTTATGTTATGGATTATCTCTGTGTTATATAAAGAGCAACATGTAACAAAATGTTTTGTGGCCATGCGTGCACATGATCAACTTGGTTTTAATTGACACTTCTTTTTGCATGGATGCACAGTATAAAACAATCCTGACAAAACAAGGCTGAAAATAAAAGGTACCAGTTTAATCCAGAAGCTGCTTGCTTTGAAGAGTGGGCTACCCCTCCATCTGTCAGTTAGGTAAGACACAAACACAACAAACCACAAGTGAGAATGTTGACACACATTTACAGTGACTACTGCAGGTGCATCTAACAGACTCCTCATACCGGTTCTGTCCTTTCTGACTGTTCCGTGTTTACTGTTTTACATTTTACTGGATACAACAAGAGCAGTGCCTAGCTGATAAATTCTCATGGTTTCCAGTCATACTGCAACTACCCCGAGCCTCTTCTGAGAAGTCGCTGCCTATTTCTGACTGCGTCTGACTGTCAAGTCTCAGCCTCCACACGTCTCTGCAAGCTTGCTCTCTGTGGATGTAACAGTCTTCAGAGACAGAGAAGTACTCAGCTGCCACCGCAAACTGAAACCCTGTGGCTCCAGGATTGAAAGGAGTTCCGCAGAGTTGGGGTTTCACACGTTGTTGTGTGATCATAGATAAGACAGTCTCAGCTGTAACCCCCACCCTCCTTCACTTAAAACACATAGACACACGAACATAACGGAAAATATTCCAGGATGCCATGCTGCAAGATAACAAGTGACATATACCCCAAAAGTTCATAGTGCATGTATAAATATATTCATCTCCATTTGTGTGCATTTGTGCATGTATGTGCAAAACCTGTTGTGAGGCACTTGCACATGATAGGCATATCTAAAGAGGACATATTATGCTTTTTGGCTCAAACCACTAACGGTGGTGTCATACATGTCTGTTCGCAAATGGTCTGCAGAGAAACATCAGCCAAAGAAAACTATTGTCTTCACCAGAAAAAAAAAACTACTACTGAATTCCCCAAAACATTAAAACTACAACCCATGAGCATAATTTAGCTGACTGCGTGTGTTGAATATCAGGCCAAAAGATTGCAGATTTTAACTGCTGCTGAGGACAAGATATTTGTCACTTTATCATTTGCATCACACTGTCCAAAACTTGCCTTTTCAACTTATATTGCTCTCATATTTAATTAATTCTGGAAGCTCTTTTAAAGTTTTTTTTTTTTTTTTTTTTTCAACCATAAGACGCGCCTAAATTCATGTTAGAACCGCCTGTGGCATGCATATTTTCCCAAGTTTTGCACCTTTTCAGTTATGTGACTTGGTGCTGAGAGGTGGGTTGTGAGATGATTGGTGGATCATGGTGGATGATTGACATCGAGCGAACTCCAAGTTTTCTGTAGCTAAAAGCTAACCAAGCTAGCCTGGAGATAACCAGAGCTAACCAGTTAACGGAGGTAAGCGGGCTAAATCGAAGTCACGTTGTTAACCAGCTAAAAACCGCGACTGTTTTACGTTCTTCTGACTTGAAGTGGGAGATTGGTACTTGTCAAACAAAAGGACACGCCCCTAAATATGCCGAACTTCAAGATTAAATTACTTCTAAACTGGCGAGATAGAAAAAAATTCACTCCCCCCACAGTTCTAATTTAGGTAAACCTGACCTATTAAACTGAAAATGGATTTTTGAACCAGGCTGTAAACATGTTTATTTCTGCTGTGAAGTTGGTCTTTTTAACATGGGAGTCTATGGGGATTTGCTCTGTTTTGCAGCCCCTAGCGGATGAAGGGGGGACTGCAGTTTTATGCACTTCCACGTAGGCTTCACTTAACCGCCGAAGGCTCTGTCTATCTTTCTTATACGGTCTATGATAAGTGCAACTAAGGCATCAAATATGCAAAGCACATAATTCATAAATAAAGTACTTCCTATAATGACCTCCCCTGGTTCTGTTCCTGTGAATTAGCAGGGGTTTTATTTCCTGTAGCGACACTAACTGTTTGGGTAGAACAAGCAATGACACAAACATTACAGGAAATAGAAAGAATACTGCAACATGCAAGTAGCTAGCTGGGCTCTATCTAACTGTTCAAGCCTGCAGGAGCCCAAACTGTCTGCAAATTTCTCCCCTAAGAAAGTCTGAATACATGAAAGTCTGCATCTCTTTTCTTGTATAATGTTTTTAAACCACAGTATTTGCACAAATCACCAACTGCAGGACAAAAAAGCAGTAGGTGATTTGGGTTCATGTATATTTTTATCCTCTAGATTAACCTTCCCCTCCTCCCTCTTCCTGCGTTGTGTTTTCTATCCATTTTGCTTGTTTGTTTTAGTGCCTGCTTTCAGCATTTTACATAGGGACAACAAACAACCTCTTTGCTCTGATGAAAGCTCCCTCTGCACACAAAAGTAATGGAGCGAACACAGAAGATGCATTTTCTTCACATCAGGTCAGGGCATAGACATCACAACATGTCCTCACGTCTCCTCTGCAAGACCTCAGGCCATTTGCATGGTCAGCAGGGACCTCGTTGTCTTTTGTCTACTTTTGTTTGTTCCCTGTATGCTTGAAAGAGAAGAAGAATGGCTTTCTGTTTGGAACATTACCTGGTGGATATTTATGCGGCTGTGAGGCTGTGAAGAGAACCTTTGATATGTTTTTTTTTAACACACACATGCATGCACACAATCTTTAAGCAAAAAAGATGAAGAAGCCTTGATTGCAGGACAATGCACACAAGAACAAGCTACACTCAAAAGGTGTACACCTGTCTATCCCTATCAATGTGGAGTTGACCTTGGAGTTAGACCCTGTGGGAAATAGCACAGAGGTCATGGTTAAAATAAACACTCAGGACTGGGTAAACAGGACGTGTGCACCCTCCCGAGCACATGGCACTCACTAATCAAAACCCACTGTTCTGGGAGGGATAGAAGTGGAAATCATCTCTGTGGAAGCCACAAAGTATTAGCACAAATGTACTGTTATGATGGATCAAGCTGCTTAGCAACAAAACCAGCTCCTGGAGCTCAGAGAGGATTTTCTTTGATCAAATGTACTGTAGTTTATTTTAAGACTAACACAGTAATTGTGGGAGTGAATTAGAAATGTCAAGGTATTACTTTTAGAGAGTGGAGTTCTCTTGTAGCCAATCACAGAAGTCCATGATATACTGTTAATGAAATGGCGCAAGCACTTCTGCCATCACTCATATGCCTTCTAACACTTCTTCTACTTTTGTTAGGGTGACAAGTAGAATCCTTTCCTTGTACCCATGCTATTTATTCAATAATCCAATCTTGGCACTGTTTATGAAGGTGATGTCACCTTTCCTTGTCTTATTTTCAAAGCGATTGATTAGTTTTGTCTCCAAATGCAGGGAAATAATCATCAATAAATACTGATTAAATATGTGGTGAATCACTGAATGAATCAGAGATGTGTGGGCAACGAGTCACTGACTCGGAACAAAGTCAGTTCAGACTTATTTATGTCTATGATTAAAGGAAGCCAAATGTTTTGTTTATATGACATTTACATGTTCAATCCTGTCAAACAATCTTCAGCAGCTGATGTTTAAAGCACTCTTTTAAAGGAAATTGTGAAAAATTTGAGCTGAGCATCAACACAACGCGGTCTCTGCACCTTAAATGCCGCCGTTATGCATTTAGCACTTGGGTGGTTTCTGGCAGCTGTTATATGTCAAATGTTCTTGTAGTTGGAGTCCTCCACTTCTTTTTCCTCTGAGAGGAAGATCAGGTACCTTTCAACAGTTGCTCCAGTGACCTTTAGCAGTTGTGGAGGTGAAATTGGCTGAGCTTCTACTTTTTCTTTCCTTCTTTTTTTTTTTTTTTTTTGGCCATGCTAATCATTTACAGTGTGAATTGAGTTACTTTTCACAGCCTCTATTTAGTGTGATACACAACATCATTGCACATTATTTACATAAAAAAAAGTTCACTGTGACAATAATCCTTGCTGTATTGTTACAGAGTACATATTAGCATGGTGAACCATGTCGATACACTGCAGTATTTACTAAGTGTATGCTGGGTCTCCTTCATGGGCTGGCACACTTTTAGAGCCTTACCTCTAGCAGAGACAGACACTTGAGTGCAGTTGCTAAATTAAACCTGTCTGAGTTAATTGTGAAAGGTGCCTTTTTTGCTGTTCTGTGCTGACCATTCCTCCTGCCCAAACAATATGACTCCTCATGCTAATCACACAATCGAAAGGGCAGGCCAGCAGCTTGGATGCCCTCCAACGGGTATTCTTGACTGCTGGACTCAGCAGGGCGTATTTGCTTCTTCCTCTTTGCCATCCACCCTCACCTCCGCGATCCCTCTCGGCCCACATGCTCAACCACCTTTCCATCTATCCACCCTTGGCCCCTATTAGTGAATGTGATGCTGTGAGCTAAGGAGTGGTTTTACGGTGTGCTGAAACAGTTCAGGTCACGGGTACAGACAGAGTACATGGAGCATTGTGTCCTGAATGTCAATGAGTTGGCCTTCCTCCAGGTAGGCGGTGTACCTGTTCTTGGCTAACCCTGCCAAGAACTGCCAACCAGCCCAAAGTCAAGTTCTATATGTGAGAGTAGTAAGAAATGAACATTAATAATGCAGGAACACAGAAATCCTTCCTCAGAAGCGATGCTGCCTTCTTTTCTATGAACAGTGTTTTTTTTTGTTTTTTGTTTTTTTACAGTTACCTCATTTATGTTTTCATTAAACTCTCTTTTTTCCCCTTTCTTTTATCTTTGCAGTGCACATAGCAAAGGAAACACCGCTTGCATGCGTGGGCTTATATCATAGGTTCCACTGAAAATGAATGAATTTCTTACTTCCCCCCCACCAGAAACATGCAACTGAAAAAAAAAAGGCAGAGTGAGGTATATGAACTTCAATTATGGGTGCTTGCTAAGTGCTATCTTGTTAGCATGTGAAAAAAAAAAGCGGTTGTTATCGAATCATGCAGGGCAGGTTACAAATCCCCCTGCTTTGTTAACATTACGATCAAATAGCAAATTCCAACCTTGCTTAATCTGCCTCGTGATTCTTCTGTGTTTGTCCCGCAGTTGCTGGCGTTTACATTCCCTTTTACTGCAAATGGAGATAATTGTGTGCAAATGGGTGCAGTTTCGAATGACTGATAAGGAGCATGCACAGGCCTACAGATGTGCACGTGCACAGACTTTTACATGCATATGTGTTGTCTGTGTGTGTAGATACTTTTAATGTTGTTTATTTAACTTCGGGGAAAGCCCTGTGCCCATTGTTCATAAAACCCCATATATGGTAATGTAAACACAGTGCTTCGTAACTCCTCTGGAGCGTGCACACAAAACTGAATGAACACAGGAAGACTCACTCTGGCAGGAAGTGGCTGCTGCTGCTGCTGCTATGGTAACAAACTGAAACCTGAAGCAGCGAGGGAGACTCGCCTTTCTCACTGCCTTGACGTCATTTCAAGTACACTATGACTAAAGGGCAGCAGCTGCAGAGCACTCACAGAACAAAGAAAGATACAGGGAACTTGTGATTGCGTGAAGAAAAATAACGAAGAAGCTGAATAAATATTTTTGTGCAGCTTCACACTTTCATAAGAATTGTGTAGTGTACTGGAAAATCCCCATATGCTCAACACAGTCAGACAATGGCTTAAAAGAAACACAGCTAGCATTAATCGTAAAGCAAACAGATTATGGAAAGTGTGGCTGATGAGTATGCAAGTGGCAAGCTAACAATATGGTCACAGCACATTTTTTTAAAATATTTAGCGCATGCAACAACATTCTGTAACAAGAAAAGGGATGGCAACCTCTATGGTTTTACTCACACACCATACAGCTTAAAACACTATGATAATATGCTGTTATCATATTTAAGTATTCCTAATCTATTTTAATGTTGACCTCATGAAAAAAAGAGGGGGATGGATGGAGCACTAAAATGAAGGGTCTTTTAATGATTGGCTGTTGTTTGACAGGAGATTGAAACCAACAAAAGTTGTTTTACAATACTTTATCAAAACACTTCTACCACTTCCTGATGTCTGTATTTTAAAACAGGAGTCACATACCCAGGGTTGACTTACCCAGACATTCACAATCCTGATAAGTGACACTGAAACTGATTATCAACTTGGTCGTCAATTAAAACCCAGGTTTTTTAAACCTTGATTAGTGCCCACTCACATAAAACGGATGGTGTTTGTAATGTCTAATCAACAGAGGCGTATAAAGTAGAAACAGAAAGTAGAAGTCCTGTCCGGCAGCTCTTTCGGTTAAATTTAAGTAGCTCAGCTCCACTGCAAGGTACATGAGCCTGTTAGTGAAAACACCAGTTCTAAATGCATCCAAAAACATGGCAGGACTTCTAGTTTACTTCTATTTCTACTTTATACATCTCTGCCGTGCAATTGCAAACATGAAGAAACCCTGCAGAGCAGCTACCTCATCATGGAGAAGCAGACAATTGTTCAAAGATACAGAGAATTTAAACAAATCAACCCAGGCAAGAGCAATACTGTTGCCGCAGCAACGGCCAGAGAGGAATTGCCGATTGTTATGATGACATAATTTGTGAGATTATGGAATATTAATTTCATTGGACAATATAAACAGATAAAACTGTGGTCATTTCATTTAACTTTATCACGGCGCAGGTGGTCTCACAGCAAAAGGTCGCTGGGTCGAGCCTCGGCTGGAGGGGGGACATGTTGTCCCTGTGCATGTGAGGGTCCTCTCCGGGTACTCTGGCTTCCTCCCACCCACTATACATGCATGTTAGGTTAATTTCTAAGCTCAATTAATCACTTATGACATACAAGTTTTTTTGGCCAATTCATGGATAAAAGCTTCTGTCAAATGATGATAGAATAGAATATTTTCCATTGAAGGTCAGTGCACCCATGTGAGCATGTTTAGTGTTAAATATTAATTCCTCATTATGATGGGGTGAGCTGTTGTACATTCCATGGTTATAGCTAGGCCATTTGTGACCAATTATTATACATGTCAATATTTCAGATGCAACCCTAGTGAAGCTGAACAGACCTGAGAACAGCAAGTAAAAAACATTCAAAGTAGTCAGTAGCAAAGCTTTTTTCTTTGCTGTCTCTGTTATATGGACAAATGTAGCTGCAGTCCATCAAATATTATATATGCTTTTCATATAGGATGCCATTGGGATCAACATTAATGTAATCGCTTCTTTCCCTAGAAACTCTCTCACAAGCACTCCTGTCAGGATCGGTGTACCAGTGTTGACAAGATGTTTTAAGAATGAAAAGGCCATTTTCCAAGACAACTGATTGGTCAGGATGTGCTGTTTTTATACTCTCTTATCTAGAACATAATTTGCTTCAAAGCAGGTTAGCTGTGCAGGTTAAGTTACCATGCTGAGTTACCCTGGCAAGAGGTTTGTTAGTGTTAACCCTGAAATTTCCTCACTAAGAGAAAATCTAGATTTGTAGTTACAGGCCTCTGGTTCGGTTTATTATAAAGATCACATCTGTTCGGTTAAAAAAACAATCATGATTAGGGTTCAAGTTCTTTAATTTTACGACACAATAATGTTCATGGGCAACATTTAAGAAGTTTCTATAGTTACATGCAGAAAATAGCTTTAAATGATATCATCTACTGACAACAAAACAAAAGAAATATTGAACCTGGCAGGGCTAATGTTTCCTACGTAAATAAGTTTGCTCTTTTCTAATGTTGCCAAATGTTGTCAAATGTCACGGCCCACATAACCTCGTACATATATCATGTCGGCATGGTTGTTAAAGCTGGGGTAGGTAATGTTAGAGAGAAAGCAAGATGTGAAAGTGGCGCCCTGTCTTGGCTCCTCCCCCTCTGGTTTTGCTCCTTCTGTGATCCAAGGCTTTTTTCTTACCTCCGCCAAGGAGGTTGTGTTTTACCGACGTTTGTCTGTTTGTGTTCGAGATATCTCAAAAAGTTATGGACGGATTTTATGACATTTTCAGGAGTTGTTGGAATTGTGAAAAAGAAGAATTGATTTAATTTAGGTGGTCTGGATCCAGGAACTTTTTAAAGGCCTTAGAGGAGGTTAGCGCTCTTTTCTAGTGCTTTTCTAGTGCTTTTCTAGTTAGCGGCTCTTTCCACCAACGATTTTCTCTTTCTCGGCTGTTTAGAGGGATGAGGCAAATAAACCGAGCCGGGTCGGGAAATCCTTCCTGCATTTTCTCAGCCGTGTTTGCCTTCCAAGTTTATTCTTCAGTACTTTGTATTTTCATCTTAATACACTATTTATATGCAGGGTGTGCAATGCGGGAAAGGGAGGAGGGACCCTGGAGAAGAAGCTTGAAATATAAGAAATGGACAACTTCATTTCGACCCAAACGTTTTGATTGGTCAGAGTTTTTTTTATTTTTATTTTTTTTTATTTTTACAGATTTACGGTAAACTGAGGGGTCTAACTATATTTCTTATTGTTCATGATTACAAAATGTACGGACTGCCATCAGGATGAGGAACCACTTCATCTAGAGTATAAAAAAATGTCTCAGAGCAAGATTACCTCCCCCAGCTATAAACAACACATTGTAGTTAGCTTTATGCTAAATGAATGCGGAGGACCAACTGGAGGCTTAATGTCCGTAACGATGAACATGAATGAGTTGTTGGACTTACTAACTTTAGCAGTTTAAAATAAGCTATGAATTTGATGTTTTTGCCATAATTAAGAACTTTTTCTTAGCCTACTGAGCCAACAAAACATTGCACAACAAATGCAAACAGTCAAGGGCAAGTAAATTGTTATTGTCATAATGCTATTCAAATTAATGTTCTTTGACTATATTAAAGTATTTAGTGTCTACGTTTTTATGAGACAATCAAAAATGATCAAAAAAATTATTTCTTTTAGGTCAATAGGCTGAGGCTGTGAATCGCAACTACAAAACCACACATTGACAGACCTTAACGATGAAGTCTAGTTAATTTTTTCAGTTTTGTTTGCCAAAACAACCCTCAACTAAAATTTACCGCTAATCTAGACCAGTTTCATTGGTTATTTCAGCCACTTAAAAAAAAAAGAGTGACTGTTCAAAAATTACTTTCAAGTGTTTTTCTTCCATTAGACACACCTTCACTAATTACATATCCAAAGTTACGCCTCCATTTTAAAAGATAAGAAGGTGCCAAAAACGCCTTTGCTAATTTTTGTGAAATGATGTTGCGTGGCTTCAGATAACATAAAAAAACGTTATCAAACAAAACAAAGGAAGAAAACAAATGTCAACACCAGCTGGAAGCACTGCAACAATGAAATGGAAGAGCACTATGGGCGCGCATTAGGGATGGTTGGAGAAGATGGGGTTTGACAAAAAAAAAGAGATTTTGCCAGGGGCAAAAGTGTCATACCATTAGATTTTTAGGTCATGGCTCAAAAGGCTGTCATAGCCCTTGATACCCCACAGGCAGAAACATTGAACTTATTCCTGCATTTGTCGTTTGCAAAAGAGCTTCTTTGAAATGATCTATAGCTGTAACTACCTCAAAAGTGCACTTTGTTTCAGCTTTGACAAGTTTAGATTTTATTACTCATTCTCCCAATCCATTTCGCCACAAAACACACATATAAAACTAAAGAATTAACTTCCAAAAAGTTTCATGCTAACCAACATGGCATTCCATCTCCCAAATAAGATAATTAGAGTGCTAAGAGCATGATTCAGTGTGCTCCTAGCACATCTTTATTTCGCCTTTCTCCCTTTGTCATCCAATTAAAAAATTCATACAGATTTATCCAACTCTGTGTCCAACAACTAAGCACAACAGCCCTTTATCCTCTCTAATAAGCTGTTGCTTATGCTGCGTACTGCACAGAGATTTAAAGAAAAGGTGGGGATCGGTTTTTGCTTCACCCTCAAGGCAAATCCTCCCAACAAACCTCGTTTAAATAGTGGAAGGGGAGGGGTTTCAATAGTTTGTCTGTGAGTTGTGGTGGTGGGGGGTGGTTATAGACAATGAGACACGTGCAACAGGGAGGCTTAAGAGGGGGTGTGTATGAATGCAAATGGGGTAAACCCCAAGCATAACGCCACCCACACTGACCTTGTTTGGCTCGTATGATGAGAGGCCTGGCTCTAATTTCAAACACACACACACACACACATATGTAGTGACAAAGATCTGCCATTTTGGACCAATAATCAACCCCCACTCCCCCCTTTATCTCCCACCCCCTCTTGCTAGAACCCCCTGAAAGACGAAGAACAGGTGCTGGTGCCTCATGAGCTTTTAGGTCTGCAGAATGCGTCATTGGTCTCTTATACAACCAATGAATACATGTACAGACGCAAGGGTGAAAATACAGGAGTGTTATATGTTTATCAGTGGTTATAATTTGTGATCAAGCTCAGAAACACCATTAAACATGTGTATCTGCAGCATTATGAAGGTTTCTGAGGCATGGTTTTGTCAAATCCATTTTAACCAATTTGTAAAGATCTTAGTGATCAAAAGACAAATTTTCTTTAAGATAAAGATCTTTAAAATGTTAAAATAAATAAACCCAGTTCACATGAAATTAAGGGCTGTTACACTCAGAACAAGTTGAATAAGAACAAAATGAGGACGTGCATTTATGTACTAAACTTGCAATCCTCTCAATTCTGCTTTACCAGGTCTTAAAAATGCTTTTACATATATATATATATATATACACACACATATATACATACATACATACATATATGTATATTTATGTAAAAGCATATATATACATGATCACCAATATATAGTGATCATGGATAAGCAGCAGAGTATAGCTGTAGTGATAGATGTATCCATCCCCAATGATGGAAAGATCTGGAAAAAGGAGCATGAGAAACTGGAGAAGTACCAAGGCCTTAAGGAAGAACCGGGGAAGGCCTGGAGGGTGAAAGCAACAGTAGTACCCATAGTGATCGGCGCACTGGGGTCCGTGTCCCCCACACTGGACAGATACCTGGTAAGACATTAGACATCTCTGTCCAGAAAAGCGCTGTCCTAGGAGCAGCTAAGATACTGTGTAGGACCCTCAAGCTCCCAGGACTCTGGTAGAGAACCCAAAGATAGATTTTATATATATATATATATATATATATATATATATATATATATATATATATACACACTTTTCACAAAAAGTTAGGGATATTCAGCTTTTGGGTGAAATTTCACAACAAGCCTAAAATGCATTCAAACCTGTACAGGTGAACTTAATGTGATTGTTGTGGGTGAGGGGCTAGTAGGATCCAAAGAGCGGACACTTTGAGTACAGAGAGAGGTTTATTGATTTCCCACAGATTCCTGTGAATTCTTCCAGCGGAACTTTCAGAGACTGGCAGACTGGCGAGCATCAGGAGGCAGGCAGGCAGGGGAGCAAACGAACGAGCAGGCAGGCAGGCTTTCTCTGGCAGGGGGAAGACAGGACAGTTACAAATCAGGGTCAAGCACAAGCAAGGTAAGCTGAGGCCGAGAGCTGGTTTACCGCAGGGCAATCAACAATCTGGCGCTGGATAGCAGGCAGAGCTGGTCTTAAATAGGTGGTTCGTTGATTGCTGAGATGTGGATCAGCTGCGCCTCCAGTTCCCAGCTGACCGCGCCCACCAGGGAACAGGAATCACCACAGTGATCTTCTCTAAGCTTTTAAATGCACATGTCCAACTGTTAAATGTTTCAATAAATTTTGCACAAGTTGCTGTTCTCTAACAAGGAGCTTAACGGGCAAAAATCACGGCAGGTGTGTGATCCTTGAATTGACCAATAAATGTCCTGGTTCAATTAGAGCTTGTGTTTAAACAGTTGTCCTCATCATGCTGTTCACATTTTGACATCATGAGACCAAGACGACACCTAACAATGGAACAACAGTCCCTTGCCATTGCGATGCTTCAAACAGGACGTTCTCAGACAGAAGTGGCCACTGAGCTTGGAGTGTCACAGAGTGTCATCAGCAGGTTGCAACAGAGATATCGAGAGACTGGAAGAGTCACAGAAAGGCCTAGAAGTGGACGTCCTTTGGCCACATCCCGTGCTGATGACCGCTACATTGTGAACACTGCCCTGAGAAACCGGATGATGAATGCCACTCAACTCCAGGCACATTTAAGAGAGGTGAGAGGCACCCAAGTGTCACGTCAGACCATTCGAAACCGTTTCCATCAGCGTGGTCTGCGTGCTAGACGACCTGCACGGGTACCTGACCACACCACCAGGCACAGGCAACATCGTCTTGCATGGGCCAGGGAGCATTTACGCTGGACGAGGAACCAGCGGGCCTCAGTGCTGTTCTCTGATGAAAGTCGATTCACACTGAGCAGAAATGATGGCCGGCAACGATGTTGGAGACGTCAGGGAGAGCGCTATGCATCAGCCACTGTTGTAACCAGGCGAGCTTTTGGTGGTGGCGGTGTTACAGTGTGGGCAGGGGTGTCCACTTGGTACAGAACTGCCCGACACTTTGTGAATGGTACAGTGACAAGCCCATACTACCTGAATAACATCATTAATCCAGTGATTGTGCCCCTACATGAACAGCACAGGCCTAATTTCATCTTCATGGACGACAATGCTCCTGCTCATCGAGGCCGCATCATCAGGGAACGGCTGTTGGAGACTGGTGTACCTCAAATGGAATGGGCTGCACTCTCTCCAGACCTGAATCCCATTGAAAACCTGTGGGATCAGCTGAGCCGTCGTGTAGAGGCTCGAAACCCTGCACCCCAGAACCTCAATGACCTGAGGGCTGCCCTTCAAGAACAGTGGGATGCCATGCCTCAGCAGGCAATAAGTTGCCTTGTGAACAGCATGAGACGTTGTTGTCAAGCTGTAATTGATGCTCAAGGGCACATGAGATATTGAGACGTTCAAATCACTGTAGCATGAACATATTGCATTTTCCATAAATTTCACCTGAAAGCCAAATATCCCTAACATTTTGTGAGTAGTGTATATATATATATATATATATATATATATATATATATATATATATATATATATATATATATATATATATATATATATATATATATATATATATATATAATATATATATTTATATGTATATTTATTTATTTTATATATATGTATATATATATATATATATATTTATATATATTTATATATATATATATATATATATATATATATATATATATATATATATATTTATTTTATATATATATATATATATATATATGTATATATATATTTATATATATTTATATATATATATATATTTATTTTATATATGTATATATATATTTATATATATATATATATATATATTTATATATATATATATATATATATATATATTTATATATATTTATATATATATATATATATATATATATATATATATATATATATATATTATATATTTATATATATATATATATATATATATATATATATATATATATATATATATATATATATTTATATATATATATATATATATATATATATATTATATATATATAATATATATATAAATATATATAAATATATATATATATATAATATATATATATAAATATATATATTTATATATATATTTATTTATTTTATATATATTATATATATATAATATATAATATATATTATATATATATAAATATATATATTTATATATATATTTATTTATTTTATATATATATATATATATATATATATATATATATATTTATATATATATATATATTATATATATATATATATATATATATCTTTATATATTTATACACACGCACACACACGCATACTCACGGAAAAAAAAAAACATAAAAACCCAGAGAGGTATTCATATACAGTAAGAAAAAAACCCCAAAAAAACCCCCCAAAATGACTTTATATGAAAACCTTATCAGTATTACACCAACTTAATTCACATTGTAGTGTTTCCGGTCTCATCAAGTAAAACAAAAAAAAGGCTTCCATACTTTTTGATAGCAGGTTTAAAGTTGCACCTTTTTAAATGCACTTTATAACTGGTTGGTTTTAAAAGGATTAAATGAAAAATGCGTGATAATAGAACTATCCTTGCAAAAAGTATTGGTTCAACAGACACTTATATGTATGATTTACTGATCTATCTTGGCTGAGTGTGAATGTAAAAATGTAAGAATTTTGATATAATTTAGATTTTCAGGGTTTTCAAGTAACAAAAGAAGCATGAGTGACACATCATCAGCCTTCCGGTAGATACCACTGAGTGTGATCCGATTGTCCACGGTGGGATCAGTGGATCATCTGGGAACCTCCTGCTATGCTGCCATACCGCCTCCCTCTCCCAAAACAACAGGGGGGCTTCTGGTGCAAGACATGGGGGGTAATGATCAATGGATATTTTGTGTTTTTGTCTGTGTGCATATGTGTGTCTGGAGTGGTCGGTTTCTGTTTTCCAGCCTGCAGTGCCGTGTTTCCATCTGTGTGTGCATTTAAGTGATGCAGGCAGGAGAAGAAGGGGGTGGGTTTCTCTTTAGTTTAGTGCTATAGTTGTGACTGATAGGGTGGTGGGTCCTGGTGTGCAAGGACCCAGGGGACTGACTCTGTATTGGTGGACTCTGTAGAGAGGCTTTCTGTTCTCCCCATCGATCCCAACATGTCAATTAGACTGACTCAAATAAATGTGCCCTCAACCTCAGCAAGCTGGCCGTGCGCAGAGCTTCCCATGTAAACGACACCCACACATCAACCCCCGTGTCATCGGAGCCTGGGCCATACCAAAAGGCCCTGTGAGTTCGAATTGACAGAGAGCTTTTCTGCAGCACAGATTGTTTTTCACTTTGACCCCGGCTTTTGCGTGTGAGAAGTCAGACAATGTCTGTGACGCTGCAGTTATCATGTAGGTGATTTACCTTTTATGGCTCTCACTTTGGCTTTGGTTTCAAAGAAAAACATCTGCCATTTACAAAAGTGAAAGCAGGGCAGGTTGTTTTTCTTTTTAAGAGTGATAATAAGATTAGGAAACCAGTGCTGTCAGTTTTTGTGAAAATGAGTTTCACTGATGTTTTACAAAAAGAGATGAGATACAATTAGCAAGAAGAAGAAAGGCCTCAAGTTTATTATTTAATGCTTTCCTAAAAAAGAAGGATAAAACATTTAAAGGGTAAAACCCTGCAGATAAGCTGAAATAGTTTCTAATAATAGCAACACAGCCATGAAGCATCATCGAGGCAGTCACACAGTTAGATGCAGAATACTTTTTAACCACAGCCAAAATTATAGTATCTTAAAAAACACAGAACATGTTATTAATGTTACTGGAACAGGGCTTATCATCTTAGCAATGCTGAAGTATTGAAAGTGGAGCTTGTTAACTTTGTGAAACCAAGATCTTTACTTAAATAGAAAATTCATAACGAAAACATTTAAAACATAATGATGTCCTCAAACGTACTCTGGTCCTTGGATGATAAGATTCACACCGTCATCCAATTATCATTGTTCGCATTAATGTTTATATAATTGCGCAACCAACCAGACAAACCATTAAAATGCACAGTTTGTAAATACAACACTTATTCAGCTTGTAATCACGTCACAGTTTACATCCACGTTGTTGGTGCGGACAGAGCACAACACACCTTGTAGCATTTTCTTTCCGTGTTTTTATTTTATTCTGGTTTAGGATACAAACCTATTTGGTTGTGCTTAAAGTGGTGCTATTATGGTATTTCGAGTTTTCTGAGCTTTCTACAGTGTTACAGTGTTGAATCCTCATCAGACATGTGAATGACACTGTTTTTTTTATCACCTAAACGCATGTTTGAGTTTGAGTTTGAGTTCCAGCACGCTCTCTGTTCGGTTTCCATGGCGACGGAAAACGTGTCATTTTAGAGAGTTTGTTCTACTTCAAAATACTTGTGACGTCCCGGGGGATAAGGTTCGGTGATTGGTTACCTTCTACTGGTTAACAAGGGCATGTACAAATACATCAGGCGGGTGGAAAACGTCGGATAAAGTTATTTCCAACGATGGCTGGTGAGTTTACCAAAGAGAGACATCCTGCTGCATTCCTTGCTGTGGGTTGCTGTTTTCCACTTCGTTTTCAGGGTCTGATTCAGGTTCCAACATGTAGGGCTGTATGCTATGTGTTGACATTGTATTTTGTTTTTTTATTGAGTTCATATTAGCATAATATTTCTGTTTATGAGATGTTACAATGACGGCAAAAGCAGGTGCGGTGCGCGCTCCCGATGTAGTGCAGTGGCGGGAGGCGGGGCTTAATGCGGAAGAGTCTCAATCCACTCGTTTTGCCCACAGGCTGATCTGACAGCCTACAGAGAGGGTCGGTCTGAAGTAAAAGCAATTTGTGACAATAACTCGATCAATCCCAGCCCTTCTGGTCTCAGAAATAAAAATAAATTAGCCTGAAATGCACATAATAGTTCCACTTTAAGAAAACTCATGTTCAGATTATAATAATCCAGCAAGTTGCATCCCTTTCTTTTTTAAGAATTTGGTTTTTAGCTTTAATTTCATTAGGTTTACCTTGTTCTCTCCGACATCACGGCGAACAGATTGGTGAGTTGCTCCGTTGTGTCACACCATTTTTCTTTATCAGATAAGAAAACAAAGAACAGAATCAGACTCATCAGAAATGCATGCACAAAAACAAGACCTGCAAGACAACAT
Organism: Telmatherina bonti; assembly: GCF_933228915.1. NCBI lineage: Eukaryota > Metazoa > Chordata > Actinopteri > Atheriniformes > Telmatherinidae > Telmatherina > Telmatherina bonti. The sequence goes on from NC_136626.1 coordinate 27,623,850, forward strand.
GATGCCTGTATAAGCATGTGTGTCAGTGTGTGTGTGGGAGGGCAAAACATAAAGAACAGAAACAGGCAATCTTGTAACAAGGAAACAATTTGCAGGCCAGGGTGAGAAACTTGTGCAGCACATGAAATATAACCAAGTATTCCTAAAACTTGACCGCGCCACTTAGAGTTTGTGGGAATTTGTCTTTGTACATAGTTTACAGGTGATATTTGCAGGGCAGGTATGTTTTCAGTGTTCATCTCGTTCTTCCCAGAAAGCAAGTCTGGTTGATTCCCAAAGTGCTTCCCTTTGAAGCTACAGTTCAAAACGTTACCGCTCCACTGTATCTGAACAAAGGCGACATGCATGGATGCACACAGACACACACACACACACACACGCACACACTCACACACTCAAATAGACATTTGAAGAACATGGATGAGACCATAAAATTGACTTTGTCCAAACAAGCGCACCATTATAGAGATAGATGGGGGTGAAGCATCTTGAAGATAATGACCGGGACAAGTGAGCGACCCCCTGACTGGAGGTGATAAACCGATACTACTTCTGTCTTTTCCCCCTCGCTACATCAGGTCTCCTTCTCCATATTCACTGTTCTCCATCACCCCAACTCTTCACGCCTCCTTCCTCTGAGCAGACACCCCTATGAGAGGTCACCCCACCCTCCAGCCACCCCCCTCCCGTCTACCTCTATGTACTGATCAGTAGGATTTACCGCGCAGTCGTCCACAGTTCTCAGCCGGTCACACACGCCCTCTGGGTCGATCCAGGTCGAATTCAATTTGTAAGATATTATGTATTGATCCCCGTGCTCCGTCCTGTCCCCCTCCCAACCCCACTGTGAAGCCCTGGCAGTGAAGCTTATTGACCCACATGCGCGATTCCTTGGATCATCATCATCATCGCAGAAGAGTGGCCGTCTGAGCCAGTATTAGAGTTGGTGGCCTTAGGCTTTTACTGGTGACCCTCTGTTACATCTGCTGCCAAAGATCCTCCACACAGCACCTGACACAATATCTGTCAGGAGGGGTTGTCAATACTCAAAAGCTCTCTTATGAAAAACACAACAACAATCAAAAGGAAATGACCGTTGGAATGACTGAAGCCTCTTCTGTGTATTACAAAAAGCATATCTTGCAGAATGGCCGCTTTCTCCTTTATGTAGTGTATTTTGTACTGAGAAAGGATAACCAGACCCCCCAGTTCTTCCACTGACCATTTCATGTTGCCATTTAGCTTAGCCAACAGACTCTAAATCTTTCAGATCAATAGTTGCTCCCCAGCCTCTCCATCAAACCCACAAGTAAATAATTCAAATGAGATAGTTAAACCCCTTGGAATATAAATTATAGGTGGTTGAAGGGGGGGGGGGGGGGGGGGGGGGGGGGGGGTGTCCTCATTGTGATTTGGATGTGCAATTTACGAGCATAACATTCACTGTCATGAACTGAGAAAAAGGGGGAAGGTGCCGTCCATAAATTTGCAGGTTGAATCAATGACTGCTCCGACTGGATAAATTGAGATCTGCAAAGCTTTTATGACTTTCCTATTACATTTACATCAAATATTCAGGAGGCTCGATCACTTTCCCATTAGGTAGATCATGGTTTTACAGTGTTGTCAAAACAACACTGCGTTTTCAGCTTGGAGCCCCCAAAACAGGAAAATGGCAGCACAGGAATGAACATGAGCTCTGAAACCTCGATTCTATCAAATATACTTTGCTGCATCACAAACAGCTGACACAAAAATAGATGAGCAGAGGTCTTGCATGGCTGCCGCAGATAACAGAAATAAGGTCATGCGCTAACTGGGGAGAAAGCGCCATGCCAAGGTGAGCAATGGCTATGACATTTCACAAACTAGGCTAATTCCCCAGAAAATTTAGAAAGGGCAAGTTGCACATTATTGCATCACGATGGTGATCGTGTTCAAAGCATATCACTCTTTTTAACTCCCTCTGCAGCTCATTTGCTCCTGGACCAAGTAATGTTCTTTGTCCGTGAAGCAGCCGTCGTCTCAGCAAACATATATCTAAATTACCGCGCTTCATGCTGAGCATACTGAAACAAAGCTCCAAAAGTGGATTTCTGTTGAAGTTACTGAGTGAAACAAAGCAGCAGTCCTTGAAGAGCAAATGCGATTTTACTTCTTATCCCTACTAAACCTGACACTGAATGCTTTGGTACAAAAGTCAGGATAAGATGTGCGTGCACATCTGTTCTTAAGATAACAGCAATGCAACCATGCGTGGATGCGCTCAGCAGAGAGGAAAGAAGACCGGGGGGTAGCCACACGAGTCCCTGCTGGCTGAGTGTGGGACGGCACTGTTGGAGTTTCCTAGTCGTGTGGGATTCCCTCTGTTTACCCTTCCACTTCCTGTCCCAGCAAAGAAGCATGAAACACTCTGTGACTCCTCTGGCAGGAAACATGAAACTTGCTCTGCTTGGTGACTCACCATAACCTCCAGCCAAACCTCCACCACTCGACTGTTTTAGAATGTGGAAGTACCCAAGAGGAAGTATAATGTGCCAAAACATGCTGAAAGTTGATTTTATTTTGTTTGAGGGTTGCACTTCATAGTTTTTATTTGTGAAGAACAATACCACGTTACTGCAGTGTGAATTTAGCCGAGTGAAAATATAACAAACAGTAATATCACACACTCCTTTTCTAGTTATTTCATTGAGGAAAACTTTGCAGCGTTTCATGGACCAGAAACAGAGGTAGTAGTAATAGCAGAACTAGGCAGGCTTTTATATTTCCTACAACAGAGATCACCAGTTCCCAACCTTTCGGGCTGAAGTCCTGCAGGTTTTATGTGTTGCTACTTCAGGGATCTCCAAATCTGGTCTTTGAGGGCTGGTGTCCTGCAGGTAATGAATGTTTCCCTACTGAAACACACCTGATTCACACCAAAGTGATCTCCACAGCTTGTTGTGAAGTTCTGCACAAGTCTGTTTATGATCCATTCATGTGAATCAAGTGTGTTGCTGCAGGGAAACATCTCATACCCTCAGTATACCGACCCTCAAGGACAGGATTTGGTGATTCTGCTCCACTAATACACTAAGTCTCATATTAAATGGATCCAAAAGTTTATGGTCTGCACAATGACTCAAGTTGAGTCAGGTGTTTTGGAGTCTGGAAACATTGAAAACTTGCATGCTGATAAATAACAACATAAAAATGAAAAATGATCTACTCAATTTAAAATGTATGCACAGTGAATGAGCATGTACTGCATTGCAAATAGATTAAGGCATGTTTAAAATTTACAGTCAAATGGAAATAAACAAGTAAAGCCAGTCTCACTCCATAACATGTCATTGTTTTATATTTTGATATTTACTGTAGAAATGTCTAAAACTGTGAGACATTTTACTTTGCCTATGGTTCTGTAACCCATCATGCCCATAACATATCAGCGAACCCCGATTATATCATTTAGATTTTTAAACTTTAACCAATTTTAAAAAGTGAAACTTAAAGTGACAGCAAAGCTGGAAAGGTGATGATCTGCTGACTGGTGTCACCAATAATCCCTTCCTACCTCCTTATAAAAGTGCTTCTACCAGTTTTATGTACTGTGCAGTTCATCTTTGATGTGCCATTAATTCTCTATGTATATATTTTTGTACTTAGTAGAAGTAAAATGCTTAGATTACTCAAGGGGAGACATTATATAGATATATGTCAGTGCAAAGAGCTTCAGTGTTTACCATGATGGAGACTTGTCACATTACTGGCTCATCTAAAAGTGATGCTGAATAATTGAAAATTACAATCTGAGTTTTCTTTATTCCTTATCTAATTATTCTTTATCTTATTTTACAGTGACCACTTAATAAGTCAGTGTAAGATGAAATCTCAGTGCAAAGATTTTTTATCTTTTAAAATTTTTTATACAGATTCAAGAGGTTCTAAGTTTGAATTGCAAAAAAAAACCCAAAAACCAACAAAAAAAAAAACTACAACAACCAGCTGTTGGTTATCTTTTTACAGGAGGAAATGGACAGCCTGTTTCTGTCCAAATGTGAAATAACAGAACAACTAACAAGCTAACAAAATAAACTGCCTACCGGACTTGTTGTGCTAAACATTTAGCATTCATCAGAATTTAACAGAGCTTTCTGTTGACTAGCAAAATACTTTCTACATGAATCTTAGTTTTTTCTAACACCTAACACAATAAAAGGAAGTGAAGGAAAATCAGAAGAGAAGAAAAACAAGAAGCAGAATACGCAAGAAAACAAAAACTTGGAATTTAAATTTCCATGTGTTTTCACCAAAGGAATAGCCTACCCCATAACTCTTTTTGTGTTTATATTTAAAGGTGTACTTATATACAAATATTCTACGCACAGCACAGGAGTATGTGAATATGGAGCTAGATGGATAAAACCTGCACCCATTTAGCAAAATATTCATGTTCATACAACAGCAAAACAACAAGAACAACAGACAATATGAGACAAGTATCTGCTCAGCAGATTATTTTTAAGTAGCTGAAATGTGACTATGAACAAAGTGACTAGAACCACGACATAAAACACCACAAAGCCCGAGCTTGCGTATAAAGGTTACTGCTACAGGCTAGTCAGATGTATGCAGCTAATTACGAACATAATGAAAAACCTCTGCAGTCTGTGTCTAATATCCGCATATGTAGATTCTCAGGCCGCTGGGAAGCATTTAAACATCATTTCTTACCCATTTCACTTTAAAGAAATATCATTAGTCCTAGCGAGGGGTAATTAGTTGCACTTCTTAAAATATTACTTTTCCTTGTTTGCTTCCGATTGTAGCAACGTGAAGCTGACACAGCTTTCGTAAATAATAAAATAATTCTGCGTCCTTTACTGTCTGTTCAAGGTTATTCGACTGAAATGATGACACACATGAGTTTAGAAATTCTTCTTTTTTTGTCAAAAGGCTTTGATGAAACACCTGAACTGCTGTTTCACACCAGCACTAAAGTGACTTAGAAGATTTAAAACTTTTCTCACTTTTTGTTCATCTAATACAATTTTCCAAACCCCTCTGCTATGGGAAAATATTACGGGCGGCGAGCAGGTAGGTCTGGACCCGCTTACCTATATAAAATAAATTAAATGTTGACTCTCAGCATCTTACACAACTTCAAGTTCCCAAAAATTGAACCGGAGTGTAAATAAAATGTAAATAAAAATATTTTGCAGTTTAATCAACAATTCACAAATCTCACAAACCTACTGGAGAATAAAGAACATATATGATGCTGGAACTGAAAGATTTCACCATTTCACTTCAAATATTCTGTAATTTTGAAAACGGGCCACCAGAACTGAAGTAGTTTTTGACAACTGATTCGGTAAATTGACAAGATGTCAGTAATATGAATGGGTACAATGGAGGCGTTTTAGGGCGGCAGAGCCTCTAAGATGCAAAGATAGGCTCAGTTTTATCATTTGCAACAAACTCCATCTAAAACTTGCGCTTCAGTTCCAGAAAAATGTTTCTTGATGTGCCTCTGGCCTTGTGACTGCTGGGAGGTCCAGCTTCCCTGTCAGCCTTATTGGACCACGGCGAATAGAAAATGAATGAGTGAATGACTGTTACTTGGTGTAAAATTACAAGTCTTTGAATTCTATATAATATCATCGATATTTTTGGGCCGTAGTCTTTGTGAGCAAAGAACAAATCAGGAGGTTTAAACTGGATGATTGAGATCTTTGCGTCTTCAGTTGGTAAAACAGGTTTCTCTACTGTAAGTCATTCCACGGGTTCTTCCAGAACACTTCCAGAAATCACTGTCTGTGAACACACTTCACCCTGGTATCAACATATACATGCAAAGTAGTAGCTATGTGTGAAAATGATCCAGAAATTAGGAAAAATGGTTCGGTATTCACATGGATTAAACTTGAAAAGTCCTTTTGGAAATTATGGAGTTTGAATCTTGAAGATGGACACTGAAGGTTCGTCCAGCGTTCTGTCAGGAACAGTTCAAAAACCATTTCTAATGGTTTCAGCTTGACATGGTGTTGGCAGCTTATATATCTGTGAAGGCACCATAAATACTGACAAATAAACAAAGTTTCAGGGAAACATCTGCTCTCATCCAGACAACAGCTCTTTCAGTGAAGGCCTTGTATGTTTCAGCATGACAGTGATAAACACAGACTGCATCCATCACAACAGCATGGCTTTGCAGCAAAAAGAGTCCAGGTCCCGATGCGGCTTTCAGAGCTTTTACCGATAGAAACATTTTAGCAAATAATGAAACAAAAAGTGCAGAAATGAGGCCTAGATGAACAGACAAGAATGGGTTACATGAATTTTACAGAAAATTGTTAGAAGAGGGGAGAATGCTACACAATGGTAAATATCACCATGTTCAAAGTGTTCTAAAATCTGTTGCTGCTGTCATTTTTCAAAATGAGCAAATGTTTTCTCATGAAATGTAAAAAAATCCTCAGTTTAAACATCTGACTTCTTTATGTTCCTTTGGGAATAAAATGTGGTCTTATGATATCTGTAAATCCTTGCATTTTGCTTTCAGTGACATTTGATACAGTATCCTAAATGTTTAGGAGTTGTAAACTACAACTATTCATTCATATTTGTGCTCATTAAGACTTTTTTGAATATTGCAAAAATGAGGCACCCTTTTTGCATATTTCCTTACTCCCTCCACTGAAACAGCTTCCCAGACTGCATATAGTTTGTCCCAATTCCCTCACAGCTGACACAGACCAGAGCTTTTTCCAATACATTTACTTTCCTTGAGGCAGAAAGTCTTTCCACAGTTAAAACTTTTTTGTTTAAAATAAAAAGCAGACATGTATGCACAACAGAGGACACACTGGTACATAAATAGAGTTGAGTTGTTGTGCGAAAATCCAGATGATATAAGTGATGCTGGGATTTTTTACAGGATGAATTTTATGATCTGTATTTACCAAAGAAAAATTTAAAATAGCCCAAAAAACTCCAGGAGATGTTTAAAAATGTTTCGAGTCATTGTGTTTATATCAATTTAGTGATAACTAATGTGTTAATCAGAGCAGTACCATTACTTTTTAGTTTGAGTGAAATGAAAGGATTGAAAGGATTAACTTTTGCTTCTTTGCCTTTTTTAGCATCAATGAACAACGTCTGAGCAAAGCTCTTAAACAACATCACATCATATACTGACGACAACTGCCTGTTATTTTGCTCTTTGAGTTGACTGTCTTGGAAGTATGCTTCCTTCCTTCCTCCCCTTCAGAAGTTCAGCTCTCTTCGAGTTTGGTGTCATGGGCCAACAGTCAGAGACGGGGCCGGTGGTGAGCCTGGACTACATCAAACGTATACCAGACGCTGCAGCCGGAAGACGGGCAGGAACCATGAAGCTCTGCTAAACTCTGTGACTGTCTATCGTCAAGAGAGAGAGAGAGAGAGAGAAAAAAGCCTTAGAATAAGCAGCTTTGCATAGATGGTGGTGTCAGGCAGGTGGGGAGGGATGTAGGCCACATGCAGACTGCTTTTTGTCAACAGGCTGCTATGTTCAGCTTTGTCTGGAAGGAGAGATAAAAAGAAGCGAAAATGAGAATATCAGGCTAGATGTCAAGGAGCAACAATATTCTCATTCATCTGCAGCTCTCTCTCTCAGTGCAGGGCAATTACAAAAATGCTGCACGTGCCAATTTTCCAAGAGAAAAGGTTACTTTCAGTGGATGAAGATAGACTTCCACTTGACCTGTGTATAATCAAAGAGCATAACAATGAAACCAGGTTGTGTCTGTTTTTCCCCTGCAGCTTTCTGACATTTAACAGAGCTGTCTTCTTTTTTTTTATTTAATGACTTGCGAATGAAAAGAAGAGAGAGGCAATATGTCTGATTGTAGCTGCACCAAACCAATCCGCTTGTCATTTCGTTGCTGGTTTCTGTTTGCCGTGCTCTTGTCTAGAATAAAGTAATCACTTTAATGGAGGTAAGACAGAAAATACAAAATGTTATAGCTGCTTCCAAACAAGAATGATATTATTTGTTTTTGGAATATATATCCATGAATTGGAAACATTCATGGAAATTTTCACGACACTTTCAGTTTAAATCTAAACATGTCAAACAGGAACGAGATCAGACAGGATTTAAACCAAACCAAGCGAAACTAAGTTGATCCAGAGTTAAAGAAACCTGCCCAGGCTGGATCTGATTGGAGCTGTCAGATGTCTGTCAGTCTGGACAGATCTTCTCAGCCTGTCTGGGAAATATTGATCTCTCTGATTGATCCAAGTTCTCAGTCCATCTGCCCGATCCGGACTTTAATGCTGCAAAATACGCAGGAGGAAGCGACAAGGAGGGCGGAAAAGAACAGCAAAGCAAAAATAAACAGATACGAAAGCAGATAGGTTGGTACATCAGGAGCTGTGGGAGGGGACAGAGACAGTCTAGCCTGTCTAGCCTGGACAGCTGGTGTTGATAGCTAATCTGCTCATTGCTGGCGCTTTTTGTAAAACATGAAACCCAGCAACCTGATAGCATGAATTAATAAATGAACAATTTTGCCTACAACAGGGGCCCCTGTTCCATCTGGGTTTCTTTACAGAGACACAATAGATACTTAGAGGGGCCCACAGGGGTGTTCATTCCCTCAAGTACTAACTACACAGACCACTGGATGACTGAGAACCACTTGATCACATAATGACCAACCAAGAGTTGGTCTCCTCGCTCATGTAACCATCAGAGTAATACGCAGAGTGGAATCTGTGAATAGCATTTGGGAGGCAACGACTGCAGCTTCTCTGCTTCTTTTTTTTCTCGGTTATTTAGAGCGGGGCTAATAAGAAGCGTGGGCGGTGGATGAGGAACCATTAGCTCAATAGCTGAATGAAGTGGAGCTCAGCCTCTTCTTGCATCTTTGCTTTTCAAACCGCCGGCAATGGGAACACCTGCGTCAAGATACAGCACAGTGGGAGGATCGGAGGGACAGAGGAAGGGGATTGTCAGGGTTCAGAGGTGGAGACAGGTGAAGAAGGGGGTGGGAATAAGGAGAACAAAAGGAGGCATGTGCTTTCTTGCCAAGAGTTGGTCAGGAAAATTTTCTAACAGACACATTTCATTCTTAAATATTAAGGCTAGGAGGTGGTCGGCAAACTGGAGTTCATTGGTTGACAGGCAGCTTTTTAAACCCATAAGTTCAAAACATTTTATTCCTATATGTAACAGGTTACGTAAACAAGTTATGTCATGTTAACTACCATGCTAAAAGGTTGGAGGTGGGGAAAGCGAATCAATTAATGTTATCAAAACTCAATAATAAGTCATCATTTACCATAAAAATCTGCTTTTGAAAATTCAGTTTGTAATATGTCTAGAGAGACCCTCAGCACTTTTGACTGAAAAATGTTTCTATTAAACACAGCCTTGGCTTTTATAGAAATAATATCCCAACAGCGATGTTTCCATGGACACAAGTGTTTAGATTAATGCCTGATCAAAATAAAAATGTTTCATGAAAACAGACTGTTTGGAAAATTCGAAAATGATCACGTACATTGTTGTTCATTTGCATCAGCGTGCATGAAAACACATATTCTGATTGTCAGGTAGAAGTTATCATCAAAGCTCAAGTCTGTTATGACAGCCGTAAATCACGAAACACAATTCCACACTTTAGGTCATGGATTGCATTGCTCCTTTCTGTGAGAAAAGTCATTTCTAGTGAAAGATGTGATGTTGCTTGAGAATTTGAAAGAATTCAAAACGATTGCTGTCTGTAAAATAGCAAAGAAATATACACTCACTATTTTTTTTTCATCCTCTGCTGTTTCTGGGAGTTCAGAAAATGGTAAATATGCATAAACTGGGCTTTTTGTCCATACGAGTTTAACAGGCTGTGCTCCTGTAATGGATTATTTACATGTCTAAGTACAAAACACATACGAGAAAGTTAAACTCAAGACCTTATAATACTACGCTATAATGTTAAGTTTAGTCATACTTTTATTAAACTTTTCAGAGTTGTGCGATGTATCATTTACAACTTTATTAATCTATTATTGTAAAGATATTTAGTCACTCAGATATGCATGGAAAAATGAGCAGATTTAAATGAGTTGCATTATTTGGCAACAACTAATCACTTTATCTAAAAGGACAAAGTGTCATAAATCCACTAAAGTACAATCATCTTCAAATAATAAAAAAAAAGAATTATTTGATATGAACTATAGCTCATAACTCATAACAGTGCTAAACAAAGGGCTCCTCAACAGCTTAAACTCAGAATGGAACAACCAGCTTAGTTTTTACAGTTCAGTTTTATAGTTTGTTTGGCTGTGGAAAAGGGCTTAGTTGGTGAACCTAACGATGGTAAGTAAAACCACCAAGTAGGAAAGTTTGTGCAGCTCATTGTCATGCATTTGATGATGCAATCTGCTAGACTCCTCTCTGGATGCCTATCTGTTTATGTAACTCTGTGTTCAGACTTGTTCCTCGTTGAAAGCCATAATTAACACTGGGTGGAAGTACATCTGATGGTTGCTGCAAATGAATAAAAAAACCGTCCTAAAAACACATTCAGTTCCTGTCGGATTAATGAAATGCATGCAAAGGTGAATGTCTGAAGAGGACTTTGGAAATAAGTAAGTAAAGTTATCGAGCTAATATCGAGTTATCTGAGCTAATCCTTCAAGTGCACATCATTTTCTTGTTCCCACTTGCTCTCCTCCTGCATATGTGTTTTGCAAATGACAGCTGCAATTGATTAAATTGATGACGGAAGGTGAAAAGAATGAAACCGAGGCATTGTGGGTGCTGAGTGAGCCTGTCAGACAGCTGATGTATGGCAGGACAGATGCAGCCATGGGAGGGGGGCTGAGGTAAGCTGGCAGGCGGGGCACAGAGCAGAGGATAAAGAACAGAAAGAGACAGAAGAGGAGCAGGCATGCAAGCTATGTGATGATTATCAGAAAACACAGGGGCCGTCTGTTCTCCACCCAGCCTGAGCTGGGAGGCACAGGGTTGGGTCCCTAAGCAGGTGTGCTGGGTGGGGAAACAGAGGAAAGGCGGGAGGAGGGGGAGAGAGCGAGAGACAGACAGGGAAATGGAGACTATAATAGGAATGAAAAGACAAAATGCAGAAAGACAGGGGTGAGTATTGATAAAAAGACTGAAAGACAGAAATATACTGCTGAGATGAAAACAGAGGTCACAGTAGGTGGAGGAGAACGCCTTGCAAGTCTTACTGGAAGCTATCTTGGTCATTAGCGTCTCTCGCGTGGCTCAATAAAGAGCTCAGACACTGGAAGACTGTATGCCTTCCAGCATTTGTCTGTATGTTTAGATGTCAATATAGAAACTGCAGTGTATCAGAGGAATCAGTGGAATCAATGGAGAGGAGAGGTGAGCATAAGTGGATCACTGTGCCCCTTAGCTGACCCTTCATCAACATGACACGCAAAGCATGTCATTTGCCCCCTACACACACATGCGCATGGTCTAATGTCAAGTACAGCTTATTAACCCACACCTTTTATTTCTTTTTTACGTTCATCTTTCTTATGTTGCACTGATGTGTGTCCAGAGGAAGGAGGAAACAGAGTTTTTATATCTGACTGCAATGTGTGCCCAAATTTAGTACCAAACCATTCATACTTACAAAATCACTAGATGAGTGAAATGGTACATGTGCTTTCATTGGAGCCAAATATATTTCTGTGACAGCACATCTGTACAATACAAGCATGCTAAAAATATTCCTCTTCTTGCACTTGTCTTTCTGAGTACTGTATGCTCAAAAGCTCTGAAAGGGCAAATAATGGGCTTGTGACTCCACAGCGCAACAATAATTAAGCGTAGATAAATCAGCAGAGACCAGCGTAGGCCTTGCTTGTGAATACAAGCACACACACACACACACACACACACACACACACACACATACACTCAAACAGAGCCACTGCTGCCTTGTCAGCTGCTGCTGCTTCTGGTAAAACACACAGGCTGTGGGAGTGCAGGGACATTTCGTGCTAAGGGAAGTGGTAGGTTTTTGCGGTCTCGTTTTAGCCTCAGTGTTGAGAAATGGCCAAACGCTGCTTTCATTTTGAGAGGAGAAACTTGCAATTACGCTCTGTAGGTCACATGACTGAGATGCATGGCCTTTTACTGCGCCATTGAGGCCCTCCAAGGCTGATATGCCAAGAATGAAAAATAAAACTCCTCCCTCCCTTTACTTCCTCCACTACTCTGACTCTCCCCATTGCATGCAATCAAACAAACAGGCACAAAAACACACACATGCACACAGTTCTGTGTCTTGCCTACTGAATGCCTCCTAGTCCCATCTCATCTTTGCATTAGTCAGTCTCAGAATAAAGAATACCTTGCATTGGAAGGAATGGAATGAATGGATTCACTAATACCATTCCAACCAACACAGCCTCAGTCCATAATGCCCTTATTGTTCTCTGTTGTATTTGTCCCATTGAAATATAGATCAATATCCAGAGACAATGGATGACCAGAAGCTTAAGATAACAAAAAACCCCAAAAAAACCCACTCGTTTAATTGGTGAGGAGTTGTCATTAATCTGTGTGAGTTTCTTTCATACCGTGTGCACTTTCCATTGTCTGTGCATCCACCCTCATTTTGTTTCAAAGTGCTAGATTTTTTTCCCCTTCCTCTCCCAGCGACAGGCAGCGCATCTTTTTCCAGCCAAGGAGGACATTGATGAATTGCCGCAAGGCGAGCTGGAGAGGCACAATTAAGATTCCATCAGGATAAAGGTGAAGGTAAATTATTTACATTAACAAGAAGGCTTAGAACGCCACACATTCCTTCACAAATAGATAGAAAAAAAGAGCTCTGGAAGCTGGAAGAGCTGGCCTCCATAAATTGTTTGTGTTGTTAATTAATGAACCAAGCAAATGTTTGTGTGTGTGTGTGTGTGTGTGTGTGTGTGTGTGTGTGTGTGTGTGTGTGCTATAGGTGGGTTATGGTTGAGTGAAAGAACAGAGGATGTAAAGAGGAATGATGTGGTGGGTGGTAAAGGAAGGGGCTTGCCTATTAAAATGATCAGGGAGGCACCGTCTTTTGTTCTATTAGACTTTACACTTTGACTTATGCTGTGTGGGTAGAGCTCTTTAGGGTAGTAGCTCTCCTTTGTGGATACAGACATTGATCTCTCAGTATTTATCTGCAATGAAATCGTTTACCAGCTGCTTATTAAGTTTAGACCCATTTTTGTAAATATTGATAAAACTTTACATAATTTCAAGGTCAAATATGGATATTACTGACATTAATACAACAGTAAACAACCATGACAACATGGTGAAGTCAGTGAATCCCCACAAAAGAGCACATTCTCTCTCCCTCTGTATTTCTGTCTTTTTGAGTCTTGTGTTGTTGCAATTTCTCTGGCTGCATAAGCATGTTAATGCGTTTGAATCTCTGCCATACAATCCAAAATGTGCCCGATTGTCATCCATTCATGTTGGTGCTAAATTACATTTATTCGAAGAATTTGTGCCCTCTAGTGGCCATAAGAACCACTGCCCTGTGAAAATTACATCGACGTCTGACGGTTAAGTTAGCCTGCAACGTTTAGCCTACAACGTTTAGCCTGCGACGGTTAGCCTGCCACGGTTAGCCTGCGACGGTTAGCCTGCCACGGTTAGCCTGAAGCGTTTTCGTTTTCTAACCCAAACAAAGTAGTTTTGTTTTTGTAATCCTAAATATGTTAGAGTGTGAACACCTTTTTCTGTTAAATCTGATGCAGAAGGGTGTCCAAACTTTTGTATGGCAAGGTTATTTTAGCGAAGTTTTGTTGTAGCTGTCATGTAATTCTGTATTTCAGCCCTTTGAAAGTGCATGATTGAAAACAATAAGTACAACTGTGCCAACAAAGTCCTTCCACCCTCCTTAAAAGTCACGGGAAATACTTGAGAATGATATATGATCCAGTGTAAAAAGGCTCATATAGGTCTTTTTTCTCTCCCAAAAGGCATCATTATGCATCATATTTAATTAGCCTATACAGCTGTTTTGATTGGAAGACTTGTTGGTAGGTTCTTAGTACCTAAAATGGTGATGCAAAGCTTCACAGAGCTGAGGGATGTTGCAAAGACAGCAAATAAATTCTGTGTGAATTCAACACTAACAGATACCTTTTATATAACGATCATGTGATCAAACATATTGGTGTGCCAGGTGGTTTGTTACTTGGAAACATCTGGAGCCCTCTGTGGTGTTGGAAAGTATGTGCTTCACAAGGAATTAAACAGACATAGCAAGGAAAAAAAATACACATCTATCAGTTTCATTTAACAAATTTAACTCGTTAAATGAAATCAATAGCCTTCTGCAGTTGTTGAGCCATTTGATCAGTAAGTTCTTACTAAAGGAAATTGAAAGGATAGAAAGAATAAACTTTCTTAGAGAGAAAAGTCTGTGCTTGTTGCGATTTTCCTACAATGATATACACTCCAACTCATCTGCTTAGGGTCCATTCATATTTAGAATCTGCAAGACTTAGTCTAATTTGAGACTGGCTCCATTGTTGTCCTCCAGATAGAGCTTACCTTCACTCTGCACTTCTCAAATGAGTCGGACCTTCGAAACATTTGCTACGTTTACCTGGGAGTTTTAAATCCTGTTTAATTCTATATATATATTTAATTATCTATCTATCTATCTATCTATCTATCTATCTATCTATCTATCTATCTATATATATATATATATATATATATATATATATATATATATATATATATATATATATATATATATATATATATATGGTTTTTAGACACTTATGTGGTAGTTTTTCAGATGTTTCGATGCAGAAATATAAAGCAAAAGTAGAATGGAAACACTTTATTTGCATTTACGTGTTCTGAGATAAGACATAGAGGGTAATGTAACCAGTTAATTTCTGGTAAAAAATGGCACAGTAATGAACAAAGGACAGCGAGTTATATAGTTTTACAATGAATTAGAAAAGGAAATGAGTGAGAAAGGCTTGAAAAGCTGAAACACCTGCAAACATCAACTTATTTGTTGAAACCATTGAAACTTACAAATGTCACTTTGATTTAGCAAAGAACTGTTATGGAAACAGCTACTGACAGCTAGTATTGGGTATTTCTGTTGTTTGGCCACATGCATGCTTGTACCTTGGCAATATATCGTGATTTAGAAAATCTTACAGTAATCCAGTTGCCTTATCATATAATTGAACCTCATTTCTGCAGAACCCGGTTGCACAGTAACAGATACTCTATTTGTTCCAGTTTAAAGCCTTCAAGCCGCAGAGAATGTTAAAGTGAACCCTCTTAGCTGTTCCACTTTTGCACCCAAAAGAACTATACTATTATCAATACATAATATAAATAGGGATATAAGAGAAAACGTGCAGAAGAAATCAGAAACAAAAACACAGCTGTGTTAAAATGAAAGGAAATAAGTTTGTGCGCTGGGAATCTATCTGAATGAAATATTGAGTTTTGACTGTCTCTTTCTGACATGATTCCAAAACAAAGTTTTACCTCATGTGACATTTAGATAACATTTCTAAATGGACAACCCGCCTTGCAGTTCTGTTTGTTTGTAAGGTATTCATGCAAACATTTATGTGCTTCCTCAGATTTCCAGAACTGTTTGCAGTAGTGAAAACGTGAGTGGTTTTTGGTAGCAGTCAGGCTTCTACTTGTCTTTCTTGCAACTTGTATAAGAACCCAACTGAGACTTTAAACTGTACACCGGATATTCAGGTTTGATGGCATGCAACATCTCTGAGCCATTGTAGGGGATGTTTTCTGTGACAAGTTTGTTTGTCCAAACTTCAGAACATTTACATAATAAATTGCCAAATATTCCTCATTGCACCAGTGGAACTCAATGCATTTACACATTTTCACAGCTATTGCACATGACTACAGATAAGAACAAATAACAATTCCCTCTTATGGTACAACATTGCAACAATCCAGGAAAGCCTAGCTGGATATTCTTTTAATTCATCATCGTGGATGTTTGTTAGTTAGTAGAGTAATGATGAATGTCACGTGACTCACAACACACAAAGATGCCCTTGGCTTTTTAGAATAAAGTTCCCCCGAAGTGTAAGTCCTGTATTTGTCTACGCGTTGCGCACATGTCTGTGTGTGTGTGTGTGTGCTTCCAACTACGTGTTTGCATATTTGCACAGCTGTGTGTGTTTATATCCACCAATGCATGTGTATGCCCACGCATGCTCAACATGAAAGTTTGTGCGTGTGTATGTGTGTGCATGCGCGTGTGTGTGTCAGTGAGAGAGAGAGAGAGAGACAAAGCCAGGAAGAGAGTGGGTGGTATATGTTTTGACAAAGTTCCTCATTTTTAAGAAATAATCACTTGTTCCCGTTAGAGTGTTGTGTGACTCCGGGGCTGCTGAGAAGGCAAACCCAGAAAAAGACCTCTCTGTCATCTTTTTTTTTTTTTTTTTTTTTGTTTCTCTGTCTCCTGGTGCATCCGACCCTTGTCCTTGTAGCTGCTAATGAGGGGGTGTGGTTGTCAGTGGAGGCGTTGGAGCTGAATTACCATATTAATTAGCTCATCTTTTGACCGACAAACACAGAACTGAAATGTCACCACACTCACACTGGCCATAGGAAACACAATTAGTGGAAGTCATTATTTTTTTTAGTGATGCACTGTGTTTTTCACTCCATTTCCTACATCCTCCATTCCTCCCACTCCTCTGCTCCTTCTCCTGTTCTCCCACTTCTGTCTTTTTTGTTTGACCCTTATAAGCATTTTTTACTTGTAGCATTGCTAAGCTGCATGAGGAATCATGCTGGCTAGAGTTAGTCATGAACCGTGGGTGTTTGTGTCTCACGTGAACATGTTGCCTGGGCCACCACATGGAGCTGTAGTAGTTGTCTCACTTTAAGGTTCAGGGAAAACAGCGAGGTTTCACTTCCACATACTAATAACAACATGCTGGGCAAAGCTGCAGGGAGTTTTGACAGGCACACTGATAGGCAGTTTGTTTTTAATATAACCATTGTCTGACCATCCCTGCAGCTGTGTGCGTTCTACAACCAACGCACAATAAGTTACAATTTCAACTAAATCATTTACTAGATCCAATTATTGGTTTATAAAATGTTTTTAAATCAGCAAAGTAATTTTAATGACTCTAATATGAGACTGTGCAACTAAATAACACCTTTGCTTAGAAAATCTTGCTTTGCTGCTGGATACTAAGGAACATTTGGTTGAAGTTTGCATTTGCATAAAGTTGGCATAAGAATACCTCCGGCAGTTTACCCCTCAGTGTTTTCTTATCTCTCAAGAGCACAAACAAGTGCAGTGCTTTATACACTGCAATTTTATTTTATTTTATTTTATTGAAATTACAATACCTGTAAGGAAACTTAACAGAGAACGTTTTAACGAAGCAAATAATCATCAAGGGCACTGTTCAGAAAGTAAACATCAGCAAAAGGTATAATTAACTTATTATAAACAATACAGTCGCTGTGTAAGCATGTGCATTCATGAATGTATGTGTGAGTGCAAAATATGAGGACTGAGTTGTGTTTGATGATGAATACTCAGAAAGAAAAGGACCCAAGACCTGGGAAATCTGCAGCTACCACAGCATATAGACGACATATACATGGTGCAGAAACAGTCACACCTTCAGGTGTGTATGTTTAACAGAAGTCAAAACTATTATCAGAATCTACAACACAGCTTAAGTTGTAACCAAGCTCTAAAATATTTTCAGATACTTCAGATAATTTAAATTCGCAGCTCTGTGTCAAGGACAAAATGGCAAATTCTCAAAAACAGTCAGTTGAAATGTCTTGTGTTTTATGTTTTCCATGCTAGAACTGTTTCAAAGGTGCATTTTGTGAAACTCTTCTAAAAATTCTTATTGAACACGCAGCTTCCCTTATTGTATCATTTTTCAGAGTACGCTATGCGTTCCAAGGTTAGACAACTTGCAACTTGTCCTTTACTTTTCAATCATCTGCACGTGATGTGCGCCTGCGTCTGTATTTATAGAATTTCTCTTCTCATCACACCAGTAGTTATGTCATTGGCAACAATGTTTCCTCATATTCCTTGTCTTTTCCTGGACTCTTTGATGCCCGATGAGCAGATCAATGTTATTCATTACTTATAATGTTTTAGCTTAGCCAGATTCCTCAGTGTATTGGCACTAATGAGCTCTAATTTTTGATGATTGTAAAACTCTAAATCAAAAATGGGTTTCAAAGTTATTGTTGTGGGAAATTTAGGAATTACTGAACAGGTGTTTGATAGTGAGTGTTAAGTGCTTGTTCCTCTGTGTGTAGCATATGTTTGGTAGCAATAACAGAAATATTGGCTATATTCCCAGGCTAATGGCAATAATATCAACCGATTACATATATAATGTCAATATTATTATAAGTCTATACCATGATCAAAGTGTTTATCATATCACAAAGCTCACTGTCTCTTTCTTTAGAGATTTTCAACTATATATATATATATATATATATATATATATATATATATATATATATATATATATATATATATATATATATATATATAGTTGAAAATCTCTAGCTAGCAGACATTGATCTGGACTGGGTTTTACTAGTTATTACCTTTCTAAATTCAGGTAAGCATTAGGCCTTGATGAGTGGTTTATTCTGACAATGGAAAATTGATAAGTTTATTTAAATGAGGCATATAGACAAACACAGAGATTTGTATGAACTTGGTATGTAAATACTGCAACAATGTAACCCCTCAAAAACCCTCAGCAAGAAGACTGGGATGGAAATAGTTTCTGTTTTGCCATTGGGCAAAAATTTGAATCAATGTTTGTTAACTTATGGTTGAGATAATAGCTATATTGGATCAATGTGTAAATGATCAAAGCAGTAATAACATAACAAACACTTACTTTTACATAAACAAGCCAAGTAACAGTCGTGGATCAAGAAGGTTTACTTCCAAAATTAGTTTTAATTAGATTAATTATAGTGACTTCTTTGCTCCACTCAGTGGTAAACTATGCCGATAAAAGGTTAAAAGTACTAGAATAACATTTAACTGCATTAACAAAGGAATTCAAATAACACTGTATTTACAGAATATCAGATTTGTACAATGAGATCGGGTAAAGTGATGTAATTATATTTTGACATTTTTGTTCTATTTTGCGATTTGATACAAATAAATAGTATCATTACATCTGCATCAGATATGGTCGTTTCATGACTGCTGACTCCTGAACCAAATTCTATCAATATAATACTGTGGCAGAATTTGTGAAACATGAAATTACTACCCACTGAATCAATATTGTATCATCACCAAACTTGTGATTTACATTCACTATTACCATCATGTTTTACATTACATAACATTATGTTTTAAAAAAGAGCAACATCTTACATCTGATCATTTTTAATTAAACGTTTCTCTAATTAAAAACATCTTTTAACATGGATGGAAAGCATCATCTATCACTGGGTTACTCATGTTTACTACCAGCTACAGCCGCCTTGCTGTTTATTTGGGTAAAATACAGCAAGTTTAATAAGAGCAGAGGGTTATCTTAAGAATGAAACATTAAAGCCACAAGTAATATTTGCTATCCAGTGGCGGATAGACACTTCAGTCACAAAATTCTATCCAGTAAGACGAAATGTTAGAAACTAAAAGAGATTTGTTGTCATGACTGCATCACTGAGACAGAATATAAGACACCAACATGTGGAAGCCATATGTTTCTTTTGATCCAAAAATCTACAGTGTACCACGGCACGCCCCCTCACAACAGCATTCCTCTTCTGAATCACTATTGATGGCTTTGTGTGTTCCAAGTGAAGACATCTGATGAATGTTAAACCAGGGAGGACTGTAAGGCTCGAATATCTGTTTAAATCTGAACCCCGACTGCTGCCTTTGTGTTCGCTTATGCTCTAGGAATGCTCTCATTATTTTTTCTTCAACTGGGCTGCCCAGATACGTATCATGGCCTCTTCACATGTCCAGTTGCCAGAGGTAACATCAGACTTTTTTTCATTTAATGAGCGTGTGCATGCACGCTGACATCCATTTGGAGTAGAAGATGTAGTAGCCTCTGGTCAGGAAATAGAGTGTCTCCTGTCCAGTCCTAATCTTGTGCAGCCAGACCTCTGTGTCATTAAGCTAATGGATAGGTGGAGTCATTTAAACACAAAAGTTGGTTAGAAAAAGGGTGGAGGCACACACAGCTATGCAACTGTTCAACAAACTAATATAGGAACTACACCCACAGAAGATATGTCTCCAAATCAGCTGCTTCAGCAAAGTGATAGTGCTTTTGGAGATATTGCCTGAAATGATTCTGACCGAGATGAAAAAGGCAGGGGAAAGAAGAAAACCTGAATGTTTAACCCTAATATGGTTTTAACATGTGGCTGGAGATGCAGTGGACGATGGGCTCACATCACTTTCTTTCTTTGATTTGCTTGTAATCAGTTTGCCTTCAGATTGCAAGCAAACTGAATCTCAGTGCTCTTGGAAGTGCTCTGGTTTCCAAACAGACCAGAGTTCTGTTGTTTGGTTGAGTGCAAAAGAGCCTTCACGCTAATCCAAATGACTTTTATTAGGGACTGGACTTCATTCAAAGTGGAACTATTCTGTGCATTTCAGGCTAATTTATTTTTATTTCTGAGCCCAGAAGGGCTGGGATTGATCGAGTTATTGTCACAAATTGCTTTATTTACTTCAGACCAACCCTCTCCGTAGGCTGTCAGATCAGCCTGTGGGCAAAACGAGTGGATTGAGACTCTTCCGCATTAAGCCCCGCCTCCCACCACTGCACTACATCGGGAGCGCGCACCGCACCTGCTTTCGCTGTCATTGTAACATCTCATAAACAGAAGGATTAGGCTAATATGAACTCAATAAAAAAAACCAAAAACTACAATGTCAACACATAGCATACAGCCCTACATGTTGGAACCTGAATCAGACCCTGAAAACGAAGTGGAAAACAGCAACTCACAGCAACGAATGCAGCAGGATGTCTCTCTTTGGTAAACTCACCAGCCATCGTTGGAAATAACTTTATCCGACGTTTTCCACCTGCCTGATGTGTTTGTACATGCCCTTGTTAACCAGTAGAAGGTAACCAATCACCGAACCTTATCCCCCGGGACGTCACAAGGATTTCCAAGTAGAAAAAATTCTCTAAAACGACACATTTTTCGTCGCCATGGAAACCGAACGGAGAGCGTGCTGGAACTCAAACTCAAACTCAAACATGCATTCAGGTGATAAAAAACAGTGCACATGTCTGATGAGGATTCAACACTGTAACACTGTAGTAAGCTCAGAAAACTTAAAATACCATAATAGCACCCCTTTAAAGTGGATCCAGTGAAAACACGGGTCACAGTCCACTTCAGCTGACCTAAATGCAGGAAGTGGACTACAGCTTATGTGGTGAAAAGGACGCTGCCCTCCTTCAACCAAGGTTTCTTATTCTTGTTTCTTATTCTTATTATGTTTAACCATTCTTCTCCTGCAGACATGGCACCATCTCAGACAAAGAAGGGAGTTTATTATTTTCAAAGGTTTGTTTTTTTTGTTTTTTTTTTGACAGATTCCTGTGTGAAAGCAAACTGTCGCAATTCCAACTAAATTCCGATTGATACCGAGTCTGGACTGGGAGGTGTGGAAACAACTTAAAAGTGTGTGTGAGCTGCAAGTTCCAGAGTTTCTATGTGATACACTTTAGTAAACATGCTTTGGAAAATGTTTTTCGGGCTTGCGTTCTCCTGCAGCTACAAATGCAGCAGACTTGAACGTATTCTCCGGCTGCTGATGTTTCCATCACTGCAAGTTTGAAGCTGCAGTCATCTGACACAGATCTGTATGCTGATTAGAAACTTTTCCACTGAAGACAAAAGGCCCAATGTTTTTTTTTTATTTTTATTTTTTAGCATGAGAGAGGTTATACGGCATCATTTGAAAGGATGCATGTTTTTTTTTCTCTTGTCCAACCATTTATTCTCATGCTCTTCCAGGGTCAGGACAGAGATGCAGATGAGTAATCTTTATCCTTGTCCTTTATTCCATAGTCCATTTCTTTTTTCTTTTTTCTTTGATTGATGCAGTTCTGGTTCATTTTCATGAGTCATAATAAAGTCACACTGACCAAACCAATAGATAAGATGTGGGAGAAATCTGCTCAGTTGAAATGTAAACGTCGACTGTCGTTGGAGTGGGAGTGTACATATTTGTGACTGTGTTCCATATGCAGTGGGCGCATCTCACGCTCCAGTGATGGAATTATTAGGCATTCATCGCTGTATGTTATCTTATATCCACAGTCATATAAACTCTGACGTCGTTATGCCAGTGTGTGTGTGTCTCTGTGTTTTCATTGGTTCTCCTGGGGACCTTCACTTGAGCCCACTAGTGTAAGAAGTGGGTCAATCCCACAGCGCAGAACGGTGAAAGTCAAGCAGCGGCAGGTCTATGAGAGGCAGGGAGAAGAAGGAGGAGCAGAGGCCTCTGTGAATCACAGGCACCGTTGCATGGAACAGTTTCCTCTAGAAACACACAGCGTGTGCAGCGTGCACGCTTGCTGCATGTGGGTGGACTGAGCAGCAAGCTAATCAGATGTGTTATGTGTATCGGGTGAAAGCAGGGCTGCACACAGGATATGTGCGAAATCTGCCTTTGACCTTCAGTCTCACTTTCATGCTGCAGCAATTGGCAACTTGTCACACATGGCCTGATTTAGACACGTTTCAGAAGGACAAGGGAAGGGGTTGAGGGTGGAGCATCACAATAACAAATAAGGAGTTTGCCAATTCATCTTGAATCTGGATTTTTGTAACCTCACACCTAAATAAGGATTAATATTATGACCTGCAGACTTATCATGCTGAAGCATGCATGAGGGATTTTTTTTTTTTTTACTGGATTAAAAATTAGTTTAACAGTAAACTCGCTGCAAATCTGATACCACGGGGAGGTTAAGTGCCGAGTTACGGCTCTCACTTTGATTTTGTTTGCACAGTGGGGGTGTTCCTTTCTTCCTCTCTTCTCTCCTCTCTATACCTAATAGAAGATGCCTTTAGAAGTCTTCTCTCGCGGGAAGAATGCGACAGATCCCCATATTGTTCATTGTTGTTTGCTTCTCTGAGAAAAAAAGAAAAATAAGGCAGATGAAAAATACCACAATGATGTGGGCTGAGATGGGAAAAAAATGGAATTACAAAGATCTCATTTTCATCTCCTTTGATCTGGCGTGTTAAGAGAAGGTTTTTTGGTGAGTTGGTGTATGTGTATGGGGGGGGGTGACAATGTTTGCTTGAGTGTGTCATGACAGAAAGTGGGGGGGGGGGGGAATGCAGGAAAAGCAAACGAGAGAGGACATTGAAAGAAGTATAGAGAGGAAAGGGGTACAGCGGCGATGTGTGGCTGTCCTTCAGGGTTTAAAATGCATGAAGGCAAGGTTGTTTTTTTACAGTAAAGTAGCTGTCTCCCTCCAGGGCTTTCCAGGGGAGCTTGTCCCCATCATCATCACTACCTCAGCTTCTGCACCTTCCCTCCAGTCATAAACCTCACAGTTAAGCTCGCTCAGTTAGAGTCGACAGAAAAGAGAAGGGGGTTGGGGGCTAAAAGACTCTCCCTCTTTCATAAACCTTAAACCTTGGCTGCATGAGACACGCTCACACACACACACACACACACACACACACACACACGCACGCACAGACACACACATTTGTCTGCAGCTGAAAATGGGAGAAACCAGCGCCTCTGCCTCTGCAACGAGGAAAACAAGCAGACCCCTAATGCCAAAGAAGTGCTTATTAAATCCCAGGCAGCCTTGCAATTGCACTGCGCAGCCAGTCAAAATAAGAAATTGTTTGTTGTTGGTTTGTTCACTCTGCCTCCCTCTTATCCCACATGCTTTCTTAACCTCCTCCGGATCAGCCCGGACTTTCTGTTTTTATTTTTTCCCATCTCGTGCTCCCCCTCCTTCCTTTCATCTTTGTGAGAAACGATGTGCGGCTGAGGCAAAAACATGGGACATGACAGCCAAGCGACGAAAACACGGAGATGTGACAGTGTGAGAGGGCCACTGGAGGGCAGAAATAAGGAGGGAGAATCAGGGAGGGAAAATGACAGGCACAAACAGAAAATCTGATAGAGCAGAGGGGGGAGAAAAGTACGGTGCAGCAGAGAGGCAAAGCAACAGAGAGCCTGAGGGATGGAATAGTTGAAATAGTGAAGGAGATTGTTGAGTGGGGGGGAGGTAGAGAGAGAGAGAGAGAGCGAGAGAGAGGGTTGGGGTGCTCTGTGAACAGCAGATTGTGGGGGCGCGTGTTGTCGAGGTGGCCCAGGTCCCTGGTGCCCTCCTGTTTCATGGCTCTCACAGGCTGTCAGTGAAAACAGCCCAGCCATGTAGACAGCTGTGCTCAGGAGGCTGCGGGGGCGAGAGGAGAGGAGAAGACCTTTGTTTTCCATTTTGCTCCATCAGTGTCCTGATTTTCCTCCCAGCTCACAGTACGTACACTCCATCAAAATTTCTGGACTCTGCCATGTTTGTTCTCTTCATCTGCACAAGTACCACAAATGACCCAGAAGCCTTGACCTGGCATTCAGCAGCCTTGGTGATGTCCACGTCTGTTTGTTTAGCTGCATGTTTGCTCATGCTGTTGGGAGTTAAGTAAAGAAAAAAAAAAAAACAGTTTCTCAAGCTATGGTGCATTTTGGAGAAATGGCTTAATGTTCATATGTGTGTGTGTGTGTGTGTGTGTGTGTGTGTGTGTGTGTGTGTGTGTGTGTGTTTGTGGTTGGGTATGAGTTGGCATATTTGTGAAGAAAAGATAGGAGCTGGATGGATTATACAGAGCGGTGGGTAGAACTACTGCTGTTTCCACTTGATTGGAATCAATCATAAGATTGTCGGTGTGATTTTTATTGGTCTTAAAAGTCCTCGCCACGGGCTAATAGGATGGCTTCGTCTCCGCTCCCCCAAACAATACGTCTCACAAAGCAGAGACTTAAAAGAGTGTGACAGCTTGTCATCCAGATTGTCTCTATGTGTTTGTACCTTTTTGTGTTTATGCCCTCAACATCAGAGGGATCACACAGATCAATGCTCTCTCCTCTTTCCTTTGAAGGAGCAAGTGCTGTCCCCGTGGCAGCCCCTCCTTCGCACTGACCTTCTCTGCGCCTCACAAAGGCCTCCCCTTTACCTCCACATCTCGCCGACCTCCTCCTTCACTCCCCGCCACATCCTGCCATCTTGGCCTTGTTTTACGAGCCTTTCCCTTGGAAGGACAGGTTAATATAAGACCTGGCTCAGCCCAGGCCCGTCTGGTTCCCATTCGCGTCTTATTAAGACGTTTCATCTCTTGCATTACCTGCCCTACACGCCGGCGGCAAAGCTTCCCTCTTCCCTCTGTACTGTACGTGCACTTTGGTGTCAGTTCTACGGTGGCCTTGATGCTTTTAAGCGATACAAAATATCCTTTCAGATGACTTTCTGCAAAATGTAAGGATGAAAGTTATCAGGTTTTTTTTTTCAAGGATATAAATGACACAATTTAAACGAGCAAGCTAAGACTTGAATAGGAGAAATGGTGCAACGGAGATGAACTACTTTGTCATGCACCGGGGTAGTGGAAGAAAATAACTGCCCAGCTGGAGAATGTAAATGAACGCCTCAGTGCCTCGTGCCCACAGGCGTCGGGCCCATGAGGGGCAACAAGAAGCTTGCTACTTTCAGTCTGTTTGTCTGAGCTGGAGGTTACTGTACCTCGTACAGTATACTGCCATGCTCCTGCAAACTGAGCTACAGAGCAGCAGCTCACAGGAAAATGTGATATAATTGAAGATTGATAAATAAATGAATACAGTAAATAGCTTTTTGCAATATTAATTATTGAAAGGGGTATGATTAAAGGTTCAATACATATTTCAAAGTGCAGCACTATAACAACTGGTTTTTGTGTCTTTCTCTAATTTCCTGCTCATGATTTTGTGTTTTAGCAGCACTTCTGCCTTGCATTACCTCGCAAACGAACAAAAAGGGGCATGCCGGGGTGAATCACGTGTTGAGGTGTGCAAAAAATTTAGTAGAAATAACTCAAAGGATACTGGACTTATTGCTTCAGCCCTCTGCACCATATATCACATGCATCCTATAAAAAAATAATCTATCTTTTCTGGTTTCTCCATAATTTCATAATTTTGTGTTTTTGCATTTCCAGACTTTTCCTCTTCTGCAATGTGTTTCGCATCTCAGGGCCACTGTACTGCAGCCCACAATTAAAGACAGAAGAGCATACCAGTGAAAGCAGCTCCCAGCACACAAGGTTACCATATAAATCAGCTCCCAAGGACACGATAACAACCTCCTGAAAACACAGAAATAAAAAAGCACTGTGATCTTTTTACTAGGGGACGAATGAAAGACAGGAACTGGAAGAATGAGGAGCCAGGCCTGGTCCGCAACACTCGGACTTTGGCTGGTTTAAATCACCTTGACTCGCTGTGCTCTAAAAGTGAGCCAACTCCTTCCTGCCCAGAGGGAAACCAGGGAGACTTGGCGTCCAGTAAACAATGTCCGCCTCACAATCTGCAACCCTGGGAGGGAGAGGAAACGGCATGTCCTTGGGACTTAAACTCTGACCCTCCTCTCCTAATGAAATATGGGCTTTGCCCTGTGGTTTAGCTTTGTTTGAACTCGAGTCTCTAATGGGCAAGGGTGTGTATCTTTTTTTTCTTTTTTTAACCTAAATGGTGCCATTGTGTTAAGCACATTTTTGTGTAACTCTGGGGAGTTAAAAAAAAAATACACTTATGTATGAAACAATGACTCTCTTACTGGAATACATGTTTTGATTGTTGTTCTGCTTCACCAAAGTAATTTGTTCCAGAGCAGTTTAGGTTTCATACTCACTCTACAAATGAGAATACGCTGTACATTTACTATTATACTGGTTTTGGCAGAGCAGTGATGGCATTTCAGGGAATTTTTGTCAATTTAGTTCTCTGATGTGTTAATTATGAATCTATGCCATTATGAGTCTACGAGCAGAGTTACGTTCAGTAAGTTAGCAGAGGCTGAGAGGGGTTATGAGATATGTTTACACAGGCCTCATTGGTGCTCTGATACATGTGCTTGGAGATGACCTGTGTGTAACACGAGTTACTCTGTGCATTCATATTCAACATGATACTTGGCACATGATCTGTCAGCAAAGCAGTGACCTTTGCTTAACTTATGAGCAGCTTTTCATTCAAAGATAAGGGAGGATTTATTCTGTCTGAATCAGCTGTGTACATGCACTTGAACTGTGACATTTTGTGAGGATTTAAAGCGCTATCTTGCTGGCAAAAGTGTGTAAGGCAGTCTTTATTTAATGTAGTTTAATCCGCGTCTTTGAGGACTTTCCCCGAGCTGCTGGTAAACAGCCTGCTAGTTTGTGGCAGTCGTATAACAAGGCAGAAGATGCACAAATGCTTTGAGGTATATGCCTCAGGGTGCAAGATTTCTGCAAATGCACAGTTGGTAATAAGGTATTACGGCTTCATGTCATAAAATATTTGGTGGGTAACAGGTCAAAATTGGCAATGATATTAACTATTAATAACGAACACAGAAACTCACAAGGTGGATTTGCACTGTTCCACTTTTCCTCAATGCCTCCCTGGTGTGGCTGTTAGTGGAGGTAATTTAAAGTCGTCTCTTTTTTGCAGGGTTCATCTAAAGCACAAGCCGTCTTTATACAAATTGAACTGTCTGATGTCCCTCATGCTGTGCCTGGTGTTCCCCTAATTGACAACGCACATGTTTCCATTCCTGCGCTTTTAAATTTCAAATGATGGGCAAAAAAGGAGGACTGGCTTTTGCCCATGCATGAAAGCACCTTCAGACTATGGATGGTGGCCACAAGTGCCGTTACCTAGCAACCAGGAAGTCGCTGAGCAAGTGTGCACACACAAATACAACACACACACACAAAGCAAGTAGAGGGGCTTCCTCTTGAAAATAATAAAAGCCCTCACACTCCCTACATTTATTCACACCTTTGTTTGACCAGCTATTTCAGGACTTTTTGTTTTTTTTTCCCCCTCAGCCAGAATTTAATCTATTTTTAGTGTCTTTTAGTGCTTCCTGTCCTTTCTTACTGACTGAATGCTGCTTAACCTTTATCTATTTCTGTTGTGCTGCCTGCATCTGTTCCACAGAACCGCATGGGAGAACCAAAAGGAAGCATGGTGGCAGTGTGTGTGTGTGTGTGTGTGTGCGTGTATGTTAGTGAGGGAGATCAGGAAGAGGCGAGGAAAGACAGCAGGAAAGAAAATGAGGGAGGAGAAGAGACAGAAGGAGTGTTTTCCATCTGTTTTTTTGGCTGAATGTATTCTTTTTGTCTGCGGCTTTCATGCCAGGCAGCATGTTTTGTTTTTGAATCTGGTTGTGTTACCATCTGGATTATTACCTATTACAGAATATTTTCTTTGTCTTCATTTACACTCCATTTGCGTAATTGTGTCCATCTAACAACATCCATATAGCATTTCACATTGGGCTTGAATGCATAATCATCTTTAATTCAGGAAGAAACGCCGTCTGGAAGAGTTGGATCCAAACGATAGCTTTGCTGTATTTAAACAGGAAATTTTTATTAGGAATCCAGCATGCAAAGTTTTAGTTTGCGTTGCTCCTGATATCCAGCTTATCACAAACAAAAATAACATTGATAAAAACACATTATTTCAACTGCATGAAGTTATAAGCATTAGTCCAGAATTTTGCATGAATTCAAGATCCATCTTACATCTTATCTCTTCTCTGAGCTCTCTCCAGCTGATAAAAATCAGTCTGATGTTGACTGCTGTTTTCTCTGTTACTCTGTCTGTCACTTTCTTATTCTTACTTTCCATGATAATCTACTCTTCTTTTGTGAATCAGCCAATGGCTACATGTTGATATCCAGTTGCTGGTGTTTGAAGTTAACACAAAACACACCACTCATGTAATGCTAGAACATAAACTTAGTAGGACTTCTCAGCTCCAGGATGCTGCAGGGCAACGATACCATTGCACAACTAATGTAAGTCTGCCAGAAAAGCAAAAGGTTTTAACGTTGGAAGTTTGGACTTCAAATGATCAATTATGGAAATATGGAATCTTTTGTTGCATGTATAGAAATGACTTTTGAAACATGGTTGCCTCTTGCAGCAAAGGTTAATGAAACTGTGTATGAGGTCTACTTTCAGCAGCTGATAGATGCCACTGATTTATAGTTGGTACCAGAGCTGTACACGTAGGACTGACTTAAAATACACTACAGCATTCAGGCTCCAACATAAATGACATTCATGCAACAGATAGAATTGCTCGCTGATGTGAAGCTAATATTTGTGGGAACATTTTTATCCATTGCTGGAGATTTGTGTCGTGGACAATATTAAATAAACAAACTCACCTTTAAATGTTGACTGTTGGACATACAACTTTCAATAAATTTGATATTTTAGTTATGTAAATCAAACATTCTGAATCCAGGGAGGGTCATGAAAATAATCAAATAAAAATGGTTTAAAAAAAATGTTAATTTCCTGTGTTTAAAATACTTCTTGTCATGTCCTTGTCTGTACAAAGCATCATAAACATCACAAAGTCGACCTGAATATATAATCACACCATCTTCCAACTGTGTCTCATCCTCTACACACTCCTAAATTTACATTGTCAAACCAGTGATCATTTACATGATAGTAAAGATGCAATTAATTTCGGTTCCTCTCTTGGTTAAGACTGACTGTGAGGAATAATGGGGGGGGGGGGGAGGAAGTCATGAAGAGGAGAGGTGCTTAGCAGTTGATGTGTAGCTCTCTAGTGGCAATGGGGTTTTACTGTCATTGGCTGGAGAAAGGTCACAGCAAAGGCGCATTGAAATACAGGAATAAATAGGCAAGCATGCTGCAGTGCATGGGGAGAGTGGGCTCACCAATGAAGTCCCAATCTATTCTCCTCACGCTCCCTGTTCACTCCCATTACAGACCTCATCAGCGTCAAATCCCCACTAGCAGCAGGAGTGGCACACCCTCCCCTCACATACAGTAAGCTCCCTCTGTCTCACACATGTAAATACACACATACACACAGTTGCAGGCCTTGGAAAATGAAGATATTTAAATTTTCTGGGCAGTCTCTTTTGAGTTAGAGCATATACTGTACATGTATTTTGTGCTTGTAGTAAAAATATCTGCTCATATCATCAACCCCATTTCTGACAATGAGCTGATAAGTTTTCTTCCTTAAAAACATTATTTGTTCGGACATATATTTCAGTGTGTGTCATTTTTAAATGATTGAAAGAGAAACTAAGACAATTTTCCAGAAAAAACATATAAACAAACATTACAAAGGGAATATAATTATTTGTTATTGAGTTTTATTTTACAGGCTCACAGCAATGACCAGATGCAGGTCACAGTTTTTCCTATTTTACCTCTACTTTCTCTAGCTGTGTTTCTATTGCACCTGGAATTGGGCGAAACCTCAATAATGCAATAAAAAAACACAAATGGAAATGCCTACATTTTGAAAAAAAAAAAAAAAAACCTCAAACATCTCAAGAAACTTTTTGCAGTGGTTTCTTAGACGTTTTGATATTGACCTATATCACACAAGTGTAATGGAAACATCTTTTTTGCATTCAAGTGTCCCCGGACATGACGTAGGCGGTCATGTGACCAATTCACGTGCAGTAAAGATGGCGCATTATGGAACAAACAACAGCGAAAGTTTTACAATGAAATGAATTAGGAAAGTAAGGAGAAAGGCTTCAAAAAGCTGTGGTAAATTATCTGCATCATCTGGAAAACCCTCAAAATAACACTTCACGACTACCTTGCATAAGCCACAATCCTCATAAAATCTCATCAATCGGATGAGATTTTATGAGAACTGCTTTAATACTGTTCAATGGAAACACCTGCAAATAGCAATTGTTGTTTGTCAAAACTTACAACTCTTGCTTTTATTTTGCAAAAAACTATCATAAAAACTTAGCTTCCCTTCTCATCTCTTTCCCACCTCCCTATCCAAGGCATTGGACTGTTTTTTTTGCTACATTCAGGCTGGCTCACTAATATCTCCACCATAAAGTTCTACATCTCGCCCTCCTCAGCTCAGCTCCGCCAGGCTAACATGACAAGTCAGGCAGATGATGATAAATGCAGAGGAGGAAAAGCAATTACTGGATCAGTTAGGTGTAGTAGGGAGCACTCAGGGCACTCATTACCAGCAGACTGTAGAGTTTAGGGTATGCACACAGACAACACACTAACACATGCATTCGCATCTTCACCAGTTTTTTAATGCATCAACAGCAACTGTTACACATTACAAATCATTGATCTGTGTCTTTATTTGTGAAATACTTTTTTCAGTTAAGTGAATTAAACAATTAAATCTAACAAGAACATTTAATGCTGCACATACAATCACTTAAAGTGTGCATTACTGAGTTTAAAAATGAGATCAGTCATGGCAAACATTTACAGATGCAAAGCATGAA
Source organism: Telmatherina bonti (assembly GCF_933228915.1). Taxonomy (NCBI): domain Eukaryota; kingdom Metazoa; phylum Chordata; class Actinopteri; order Atheriniformes; family Telmatherinidae; genus Telmatherina; species Telmatherina bonti. The sequence continues at coordinate 27,655,438 of NC_136626.1, forward strand.
TCGGTTAATATCACTGTGGCAGTAATGTGGCATGAATTTGTTGATTTGAGCCATACAGTTGTCTTGACATGCCATCTACACACCTGTCAAAGCTGAAGTAGCTGCATGTATAGAGTGTAAGCCAAGGAGGATAAGGCAACCCTGGTGATTGACAGTTACACCAAGGTTGTCATAGGGATGGCTGCAATCATTAGTGTCCCTTGAGGAGGGTGCAGAAATACTTATAATAAGGGATAGAGACGTACACAGAGAAAGAGGGAAAGAGTGAGGCCAAGGGGAAAATGAAACAGAGGTTTATGTTTACCCCGCAAATACACACAAATAAGTGCACGCTCTTTCTTTCAGGCTAAAACCAAAGCAGTTCCTTGAGCTGCGTGTGTATATGTATAGTGGGTGGTGAGATCGCAGGTCAGGCCCACGCAGTTCCCCCCTTCAGCTGTACTGTGTGCAGCATGCACCGGCTACACGCTGGCCAGGACGGCAGACAGAGCAAACAGGAGCGCACGCATGCACACACAAAGGAAGCAAAGCTTGCACACACAAGCAAGGTTCTTGTAACCTGCATCTCCTCTGCATTACTGCCCCCTTTCAGTCAGACACATGATCCTTTTTGCACCATGAAAAAAGTATATTGTAGTCTATATTATAGCCTCTATTCTCTAGTCTATTATAGCCTGATCTAAATGCAAGAAGTGGAAAAGAAAAGGTTCTGATTTACACTTTAAGCTCTCCCAAAAGGTCCACTCAAAGGTGTGATAACTCAATCTCGAAACAGGATCCTCTCTGTCATTAAAAACAGCACATTTTTTCCCCTGACAAATGGCCAGGTGCAGCTGTATTAAGGTCTATGGGTCTTAATTGGGGGTTTCCTTTACCACAACACACAGTAAACATGTGATTACAAAAACAACTTGATTTGGTTGGACATCTAATCACTGGTTGCACTGCGGTTCACCCTGATATCACTTTCCTTCATCATAACTATAAGAAGAGGTGTGTGTTTGACTTCGATAGTGGGTTATGTTTAGTGATTTGGCTTGCTGGGTCATTTCATCACACGCTGGCCACATTTGAAGTGGACAGCATGTTCTAAACAAGTTCACGGTTGAGCACCGCTGGGAGAGGATGATGTAGTGCCACTGTAGGTGGTAGAGATACACAAAGTCTCAAAGTGTGTTTACATACATTTATATGTGTGTGTGAGTGTATGTGTGCGCGTCAGAGCCGGTGAATGTTTGTGTATATGGGCGAGTGGGGGTGGTAGGGCTATAATCTGCTCCAAACTGCTTGCGGGCAGAGGCGAGGTGGGCGAGACAGTGATACAGAGAGAGAGAGAGCAAGGGAAGGAGAGAGTTTTGGGGGGGATGGTGGGGGGACAAGTTAAAAAAGAAAGAGTTGGCAACAGAGATGAAATAGAGAAAGAAAGGGAAAATAAGAGGACTTGGGGGGTTGTGGAGGTGAATTGTGAGCAGAACAGGTTTGTATGGCTTACTGATGCGCTGCAGCCTCTGCAACCACTGTCCTTTCTCCTCTCCTACCCATTGTCATGCCGGGCTCTGTGGGCGCCAGCAAAGCAGCTAATTCCTCTGACATTTACGCAGTTTTTTTCAGCTTTCGAGTGACGCAAGCCTGGCCGCAGTCGCTGATAGTGCCCACAATGGTCTCAGGTGGGTGACAGATGGTGGCCGAAGCTGAGTGGACAATGAACCACTAAACTCCAAATTAGGCCACAAAAAAGATACTTGGAAAAACTGTCAGCAATCCTGCAATTTCTTTTTTTTTTTTTTATATATATTTCACAGTATGTCTTTCATAAAATAGAATATGTGTGGGTGGAAGTTAGACATGTAACAGTGTTGAGTGAAAGAAATTGACTGTAAAGAAGAGGAGGAGGAAAGAAGAGATGGGATCTTGATGATGTCAGGGTTTTCACTCTTCAATGCAAAGTATATATATTTGGGTTTCAAAGTCCAGATTTCATGATTAATTTTATTTAAAGTAAAACCAAGATTAGATTAAAAGTCAGACCTGACATAATCAGGAAAGGATGCTCACAAAGGTTGGCTCCCGATAGAGGGGGTGACATTCCAAAGATGAAAAAAGGACATTTTTACCTACTTGTTCATATCAAGGAACAATTCAAGTTGTTTATACATTTTACTTGGTTGAGAATTCTTTAAAGGGACAAGTTGAACAATGGTGCAGATTGATTCATTCACTCTGAACCATATCCAGTCTGTCTGTCTGCTGTTGCATCAGGTATGCGTCATAGACTGTATACAATCTTTGGTGGGCTGATGAATCTTTCACAACCATAGCCCTGTTGAGAAACAGGAAAACTTATACTTAGTTAAATTTAAAAGAAATTTCGGTCTGCTGTTTGAAGTGCTAAATGTGTAGTGACAACTTATCAAGCTATAGAATGCCATATTGTTTGGTCCATTATTTCTTTCTTGTAAATGTACTGGTTGTCAGTAAATCTTATTGGAAAGCCTGTTTGTTTCTATTTTAAATGGCAGCAAATTTGTTTAATGAGCAGCAGAGTTGAGTATGTTGGCTGCATTGATGGAAAATTTGCCAAATCTTTTATTCTGATGCCAAACAACCTATTTTGCTATGGACTGCAGTGAATGCCCCATTTATGCTGGTGTGCACAGGAACCTGGACATGTGAAGCAGTGTTATGCTTCCAGATACTGCCAACTGCAATTAGTGTAAAAGTGTGGAAAAGGTGTGTAAAATACCACACTGACTGCTGCAGAGGTAGGGTAACAGCTTTTGGTGGAGGCAGTGTGACACTGTGGGAATGTAGATGACAGGCTTTGTTGTTCTCTCATGGGAAAAACAAGGCTTGCCATCACTGGAGGCAATTTCAATAAAGAGATATCGAGATGAGCTCTATCCTCCAAGACAACAATGCCCAAAGATTTTTTTTTACGGGGATGGATGTGAGTATTTATATGTATGTTTATGTATATTACACACACATCAATACCCACAAAAGTAATATGCAAATTAATTTACACTCTTTACACTGTTGCATTAGTTTAAACATTTTGCAAACATATAGAGTTAATTTTCTCCATTTATTCATACTAGTGTGACCAGCACTTTACAACCATTTAGCTAGCTTGAAGAATCAGAAGCAATCCCACATGAGTGTGTGACCATGCTGGTGACTAGCATGGGGGGGGGGTGCAAGGCCGAGTGGCTCTGTATGATTCTTCTACATACGACTGACGCCCTCGTTTGTTAAATGAATAGATGTCTATATTGCCAATAAGTCTAGTTCATTATAACTTCAATCATCCAGTCCAGTAAATGACACCAAACAAGAATCAATAGCAGAACAAGCTGTTTGGTATTGGCAGAAGCAATATGGGGTTCTTTATTGATACAGTCTTCATGCTCAAGCATTGTTTTTACAAAGAAAACATCGACCAAACATGTTCTTCTGTTTTTGTGTCTGGTCCTTGTGAAAACCGGGTGTCTTGGCTCATTTGCAAGTGAACTCTGGTGCATTTCCCTCGGAGTGTGAAAGTAAACAGGACATCCGATGGACCAAAGTGAGGAAGTAAGATATAATAAAGCACATATAATTGTGCTGGAAAACTCACTAGCTAGTGGTTTGCACTGTGGCCTTACAGCAAGAAGGTCACTGGTTCGATCCTTGGCAGGGGTAAGTTTGGATTTGGAGTTTGCATGTTCTCCCTGTGTGTGTTCTCTGTGGTTCTCTGGGAGGAAGCCAGTGTACCATCCAAAGGCATGCATGTTGATTAATTGGTTAATCTAAATTGCCCATGAGTGTGACTGGTTTGTTGTCTCTGTGTCACCCTGCGATGAACTGGCGAGCTGTTCAGGGTGTAGGTGTTCAGGGTGTTGCCCAAAGATTGCTGGGATAGGCTACAGCTTCCCTGTGACCCTTCATCCGACTATGCGCTTAGGATAATGAATGAACTGACTGGCCCTCCTGCTGCTCATACTGGACACATTCTGGTGAAATCACCATTAGGTTTAAACACCAAACGGAAACCCCAAGACTGCTTAAACTTGGTGTTGCTTAATTGTTTACTTGTGCTAAACTAGCCTTTTTTGCTCCTTGCCAGTCAAAGAGCCCGATTCTTCCTTCTTCGGGGAGTATTTCCCAAAGTGAGCAGTTTGGTCTACTTGAGCAGTGTGAAAGCAAAACAAACTAAATGAAGGTATAATATTTTTCAAAATTCCCCACCCATTCGAACCCCCTCGGATCATCCCTCTGTAAATGTACCTGACAGTGTTTGTCTCTGCGCTCTCACAGTCATACAACAAGCAGATTCCTGTCGGTTTATGGGCGATCCTGTGGGCTCACTCTTTCAACAGTATCATATCTTCTCCTCCATTCTTTCACCCTGTGCCTTCTTGTCTGCGTTGCTTCCCCTCCTTGTAATCTTCAGGCCTCACAGACGGATATAATTGTCAGGACCCTCACAGAGCCTGAAGGAAAAAGCTAACACATGCACATGCAAAGTACTCGCAGACGCATTCATCACTAGTTTTTGTAACTACCTGACAAGTATTTTAATTTTGCAAAATGTCCTATCAGAGGCAAACTGACACCAGTCTCCACTTGTAAAGCAGCCAGTCTAATGACGAGACAGCTTTGAGACAAACTTCTTTGACAGTGGACACGAGGCATCCTCTTCAGCTACAGTCACTCTTGTCATTCCTGAATTGCCTTTGCAAATTGCTGGAAAGAAAATGCAAATATCTTTCTTTGTGGATTTTAACGCTTCATGCTTAAGCATGCAAATAATACAAAGAATCCATTCTCTAGCAGGGCGTTGCTTTGTTGACTGTTCCTGCCACTGTCTGTACATTGACTCTTCCTTTCTGTCTTCTTCATGTCTCGGAAGTCCTTCATCGACAGCATTTTGAATGCAAGTCGGTTCTTCCATCTCGTATCGATGCCTCTCATACTGTGAGAACTTAGAACACAAGTCCGATTGCTGACCTGGTGCCTGAATGCTCTGAATGAAAATCTTCTTCATCCCTTCGCTTTCTTTCCCTCTGATGTCATATCTTTGTTTCTGCAAAGGCGTTGGTTCAGACAGAGTTCACCGTTGGAATGGAAAAGATCTGAGGGGATGTTATCTTGGGTGGTGTGATGGGAGTGACACCGGCCATTCAGAGATGAAATGGTGAGATTGTGGGTGTATAAGTGGTTTGATCATTCCGTCATCATCAGGAAATGCTGACAACCGTTTTTCAGAGAACCTGACAAAGATTTACTGAGTTCTGTTGTGTGAATCACACCAAAGACCATTTATGTCTAAGACCCTCCGTCTTCTTGCCGACCCATCACAAAATATTCCCTACTCATGCACATCCATGAAGATATGTTCAGATTGCACGGACATGGCCTTGGCATCATTGGAGTAAAGATTGAAGACAATGTCATTATAATTGAGCTGCAATATGCCCCCCCCCCCCTCACAAACTGCAGTCCTCCCCCAACTCCATAACCTCCGGTGCTCACCGGCACAGATCTAAATGATATTGACAGCTGAATAAATTTTCTGCATGAAATCATGTCAGCTCGAGCTTACCTCCCCCTCCCCCTCACTCCCCCTCATCTGCACACCTCCACGACCCACTGAAGTGCTAAATAATTACATTAGTTTCCAGAGGCTAATTTGACTGAGAGCTGTACTTCTGGTCCCATTTCACCATAGCTGTTTTCATACTTTTGTATTGGTAAACCAGTAAATGAAAATTATCCACAGGTTCACGGGGTGATAATCAAGACTTTGTAGTGTGGAGTACCTGCAGGGTTAATGATGCCATGGGTGATGTCTGTCATCAGCAGATATTAAAATCTGCAATTATCTGAGGTCCTTGGTATTTAACAGGGAAAACAGTCGCAGCAACTATATTTTTGAGTAATTTGCAAACCCTCAAATGTACTTCTCCTGTCATCTAACCCGCAAAAAAGGAGAAATGAAGGGTGTGTACTTGCCTGTCATGATTTAAGATTACTGCTACATAAGCTAAAAAAAAAACCTCTGAAAAAAAAGAAAAAAAAAGTTTTTTTAAGCAGTCAAATGTATCTTTACTGTATCTTTTGCAGTTTATTTCTATTGTCTTGTTTGGCAAATGATTAAGTCTTAAAATATGTGCCTAAGGAGGTAGAAAAGTCAGTAACCATAAACACACAAGGACAAGAGTGTTAAAAAAAAAAAAAAAAAAAGCAATTATACTTATTAAATAGCTTGTTGTGGTATTGTGAATGTTTTGATCTTACGCATTATTTTACACGAGTGTTACAGATTCATTCATTATTATCTGTCAGGAAAACAACAAGCGTTACGAGGCTTGCAGAGTTTTTATGTCTGTTTAATGATATACCGCGAGCCTTAAACAGCCACTGCATCCTCCTTAAGAGCTGTTAACCAGAGAACTACAGCAACATTGTAATTAATGACTTTGCCAGGTCTCGTATGTCTCTTTAATGACGTTGTAATTACAGAAATATCACTCTATTAACATCCTATAAAGTATTGTATATTTATTGATAGCAAATAATTTGACTTTTTCGTGTTTCCAGGCTGCACTATAATGAGACTATTTTGGCTGCAGTTTCATAACATCGGTTTATGAGTTGTAGTAGAAGATGCATTACAGTCTGGGAGTGCTGTTATGTAAGTGTGTTGGGTTTGTCTAGTGTTTTCACTGGTGGAGGTTGTAGCCCCTGGTACTTGGTGCAACAAATGTTTGACTCCTGTGACTGCCTTCTTTTTTGTTGTATGTTGTCATGTGTGTATGTGTTGAGTGTGTGGAGGGTGGCTGATCTAAGGGCATAACAAAAGAGCAGTTACTTCATCGAAGAAAAAGATACAATCCTCCCTCTTTGCCTGCAGCCCTTAAGTCAAAACAAGTGTTGCTCCGTCTGTGTGGATTAAGTGTGTTTCCTGTTAAAGGCGCAGTCACAGTGTGTTTTCATAGCTGGGTCATTGTCACATGAAAAGTTAAAGTCTGTTCCAAGTTTTCTGGGACACTTTCATATCTTCTTGGAAGATTTGTGTTGTGTGAGACCGGAAGTACCAGAATTGGAGAACAAAGGTCACTGGCTGCAGGGTTAAGGCACCATGGGTTAAGTAGCGTGAACACTTCCTCTCACTGAAAAGTCCCTTAATCCTGATGAGGACAAACAACTTGCTGACACACACACATGAACGCACATTCAGTAAAACACACATCAAAAGTTGGCTGATGATAGAGCCAGGGGTCACCTCGAGGTATGACTGCTGATAATGACAAAAACAGTTTCTCAACATAGACCCAGATAAATAAACACACAGACATATGGATGCCACACATAGAAAGTCTTTATCTGCTCAGCACATAAATTATGGTCAATGCATTTCAGGACTAAAACTCATGTTCTAAGAATCTAATGCATTTTCCATTCGAAACTTAGTCATATGATCTTACTTACTTCCTCTCACAGTTCATCATCTCAAAGTTGTGACGCAGACGCTTGAATTACTTTTATACAAAGTTTTCTGTCTCCATCATTTCATCTCTTCTCCCCTGGCAGCTGTATCAACATCCACAGGCCTCTCGCCTTAAACAAATCTCCAGCACAGCCATTGTACACTATGCCACTCCCCTCACGCAGGAAGGCTAGCTGACAACTCTATAAATGCTGGCAGTCAGTCCCAGAACAACATTGATTTTGTTCCAATCAATTCAGAGAGATTGCAATGCATGGTAAATGACATAGCCTGTGTGCAATAGCATACATTTCAGCATTAATTGTTGCTAGGCAGATTGGCTGGGGAGGTCCTGTGAGTGTTCAAACAATGGGAAGCATCTGCATGTTTGCCAAAGCGCCATGTGAGGCGCAGCTGTCATTCATATCTCAACTCAAACTGGACAAACTGGGTCTGTGTTAAACAAAAATTACCATCTACATCATTAAAAACAATCAGTCCAACTACGATTCAACACAAAACAACCTTTTTTTTTTTTTAATTGTGTTGTGTTTTGGGAAGCAACACTGAAGATAAATCAGTTTAGCCAAATAATTGTTAGCCTAAATGGGGCTGTTAGGCTGGAAGCTATAACAATGTAACTCTATCCAAAGTTAACAAAATCTGCCTAATATGCCATTAAAGCCCAGTAAAGAGCATGTTACTCTCTGTTTGTTGCTTTGCTAGATTTTACCAGCTTTCCTGGAGCTAGCTGTTTCTTCTTTTTGAGCATGCTATGCAAAGCTAATCAACTCCGTAATTATATTTAATAAACAGATAAGGCAGGGGTATCTTTTCACGAACAAAGCTAATAAGCATACTCCCAAAAGGTCAATCTATTCTTTTAATCACTGTTTTGGTCATTTTTCAGGAAACACCATTTCCTTCTCTACGTATGAGCTTCTGATTGCAAACGTAAATTGATATTGCAGACTCTTGCCCAAGGAGCGCAAGTACGGTCAAAGAACTGCTGTGGGTGTTTGTCTAGCTGTCAGGCTTTGTTTGCCTTTCATTTGAACATTTTCCTGTCTCTCATTCCTAAGTTTTGTATGTTTTCTCTTCACCCCGCCTGTTGTTTTGTGTCATAACAAAGCTAGTTATATTCCGTCCTCTCTTAGTTTTCTCATCCTCCCTCCTTTTGGTTGATTTTGCTGTTTATGTTTCCACTCCATCATTATTCCTCACTCGAGGGAGCAAAAACAGAGCAAAAGCCTGCTCTTCTACTCTGCGATGATGGCTTGGACATGGGTGTTTGTGCATGTGGTTTGGCTGCAGGTCATGTGTTAGAAAGTATGTCCGGAGAGTTGTGTGTAACAGCTGTGTGTATTTCTGGTGATGCAATTCCACATGGTTTCATTCTCATTCACGGAATTTTGAATATATAAATTTTCATGGATGCAGATTTTAAAGGAAATGTGAGTCCTGTGATGACAGCAAACCTGTTGCCTCTTCACCATAGAAATATGTTAATGTACCTGTGAGCCTGCGAGCACTGCCAAAACGTCCTTCCTCTCTGTGTCAGTCCGTGTCCAGTTGCTGGGAAAGACTTCTAGTTCTATGAATTTAGCTGCAGGACCTGCTGCGGGCTTGGCTTAAGGCCCTGTCCGTGATCAGAGTGGCATGCAACACTCAGACTGAGACACACACATGCAATATGGAAAATGTGCCTGCTAAGACAAATGGCAATCATAACCTTATCCTCCCTTTTTTCACACGGCAAGTTCTCAGAAATTGTTTTGTTGACGACACAAGATGAAGTTACAGCTCTCAAAATTCACACTCATGCACATTTCATATTTTAAACCAAGCAGAAGTAACCTGCACACAACCTGAACAGCCGTGGGCCAAAACACTTGTGATTACACCACACAAGTAGCTGCCTGTCAAAGGAAAGGGGTGCTGGGAGCAAGTGTGACACACTATTACGAATCCAGTGCGTAATCACACAAGACAGAGAGGCTTTTCTGAGATAAGAAAAAAAAAAAAAAAAGATAAACATTTTCTCTTTAGGTTATTTCCTGAGCTTTGTGCTAAATTTGGACATGGTGACGATCAAGTGTTTCATCCAGCTCAATCAACCTGTGGCTCAGGGCAATTTCCTATTGACGTTGACCTTTTCTGCTGCTCTGCTTTCCTTTATCTTTCTGACAGATACGTTCGTCTACAGTGTACAAACTTTGCTGACACATAGCCAGAGAAAATGCAGATAGAGCAAAGACTTTATTAATCACTGACCAGTGAGTGCACATGAATGAACCGGTAGTCGAAAGCAGAAAAGATAAAGAGTGAAAACAGAAAAGGAAGGAGGAGCGTCAAGCTGAACAAAGCTTTCTGAGGTTGACGGTCGTGTTGTAAAAGCAGCAGGGCAGAAAGAGAAGAGAGGTGCTGTCCCCTTTGGTGAAGAGCGCTCACTGCCCTTTGTGTTTGGTTTGGAGGAGGTGGAGTAACTGCTGACCACATCAACCACAGGCCTTTAGCTTACGGTGCAAACATTTTCTGCATGACCTTCACATTAAAGCCACTTCAAACTGGTGTCTGGAGTTTAGTTTAAAAGAAAAGAAGACGGACTTGACTAAGGCTGTACATTTCAGAGTGTGAGACATGGACAGAAAATATTTAATACGATTCAGCAACCTTTCTCTGAAAGCTGTCTTTTACTCCTTTACGGTTTGGTCTTTTAAAAGGTCAATTATACACAACAAAGGGTTTGAAGTGGGTAAAAACAGAAAGTGAAAATCACAGGAAACAGCTAGTATTTCTAAGAAAAGTTATTTGAAACTGCCAGGCACTCAGATGGGATTTGATTGTGCTTCTTTCACATCGTAGTTGTACACATTCTCTGAGATCAAAATGTGGACTTTTTACCTGATAAATATGACACAACAGTCACTTTATTACATCATGTTGTACCATGGTCCTCTGTGGTTATATGCATAGTTAGACACATACACAGAAACCCCCCGCCCCCCCCCCCCCCCCCCCCCCCCCAGCTTTTTGTGTAAGGTGCCAATTTATGAGAAATATTCATTCCTATGCATTTTTACAGACGCAGTTCAGTTCACTCACACCAGATCCATCACATGATCTCCATTAGTCCATTTTATGACTGTGTCCACTAGAATGAGGTGGTCACTTAAAAATATAATTGCCTAAAGAAAACCACTGGATTGTTGCAAATCTTCTCTTCACTTCAGTCTCAATCCAATCCATGGACGGGCCGGGGACAGTGGAGAGGAAAATGTCCTTTTAACAGGAAGGAAAACCTGTTAAAAGGAAGGGCATCAACCTTCAGGAGAGTCATCTGCCTTGACTAGACAGGGATGGAGGGGACCGGAAAGAGGGCTCAACAAACACTATGCCTCCAATCCAGTAGTACTTGCTGAGAAGTAATGGACCTTTAAAAGTATAAGCCTACAGTAGCATAACTAACCCAAACAGACTATCAACAGCTTCACATTTAATGCAGAAATAAACATCTCAGCTTGTGACATACATGTTTTAAAAGTCCCACAGTGGTCCATTACATGCATATTATTAAAGTTAGAGTATTATTTTGAAACCATCTTAACTGTAGATTAAGTGATCTTTATATTTGGCCCTTTGATGGACTGGTGAGCTGTCCAGTGTGTTTCCTCCCTCATGCCTGATAGCAGCTAGAAAAGGGTCTAGATCCCCGGTTTGGATGAAGCAGGTGTAGAAAATGAAAGAATAAAAATACCCCCACCTCACATTAGTTATTATAATTCTATAAAATTATAAAGTTCAATCCTAATGAAAATTGTTCTGGATGAACAAGTTAACACATATTTCCAGCCACTCCCACGTTGCAGAGCGCCTTTGTGAGGAGTTTTATCTCGGCGCTGGAGTTGACAGGGCAGCCTCCTCTAACCTCTGCCTGTACGAATTTACTAAACACTGGCCTGGGACTGATTACCTTCCCGTCTGAGCTTTGGCTGTCTCTGTATATGTCTGCTGATGTTTAGAGGAGTACAGACCACTTCAAATTGTCCTCAGTGTGGAATGAAAGCGGCAGCAATCAGGGGGAGTGCTGCAGCACATTCTTACGTGTCACTTTGTAGCAAAACACAGGCCCAGCTCTCATTCTCTGTCTCTGCGTGGAGTTTGCAGTGTGGGCAGAGGGTGATGAATACAATGGAGAGAAAACAGAGGAGAGCAGAGAGGGGGAGTGGGGATGGAGGAGAGTGTGTGGGTGAGCAGATAGGACCAGAGATGAGGGGGAGGGGGCAGGTTAAGTTGGTGCCTACACAGGGCTCTATCCCACAGGCTCTCTCCTGTCTCCCACGCCTAACCCCTCTAACCTGGCCTAGCTTCTGTTTAATGTCTGGCTATGTCACACCTCGGCCCACTCCCTGGAGATCGCACGTCTGTGAAGTGAAGTACATTTTTAACACCAGTGTGGATTTTTTTTTCTTTTTTTTTTTTTTTTTTTTTTTTTTTTTGTGGGGGGGGGGGGGTCTTTTATCTCTCAAGTCATTTTTATTTGGCTACTTATCTGGGTGGTTTTGAGGTTTTCACAGCAACTTTTAGCAGAACTAACATTTGCTAATAGCTTTTTGGTTCGGCTCCTTCCATTGTCTACCAACGTCATGAAGGTGTCCTCCCAATTTCATCCTATTAAACTGACTTTTATCAGATGAAATTAATCTGACGTTAAACATTATGGCTGGATGGCTCACCCCAATATTTTGTTCATTTTCTGTGATGGAAAATAGTGTAGATGGTGAGCAGGAGGTGAAAAGCAACAGATTTATTCCATCTTTTCCATCTTTCTCTTGCTGTCTGACATCTCGACATGAGAAACCAAACAGGAAAAGTCGCAGCATTAATCCTTTGCTTACAGAGACAAAACCTGCTTTATGCTATGTTGTTGAACATGTAATGTGTACATGTGTTGATGAAGATGAACTCTAATTCTTGTTTTTATTTATCTATTTCTAATCTTAAGAAGAGCCCAAATTACAAAACACACAAAGTTATTAAAGTAAATAAAACAGAATGAAATGCTTTGTCTCATAAACCCAGACCCTCTGCAATGTGTGGTCCCAGTGAGGCTGATCCACTTACAAATCCAGCCTTCCCATCCAACAGTTTTATTTTCCTTATATACTTTTAAATATTATTTTAATTTATGATGATCTAACAGGATCATTTCCAGTTGCACTAAATCATTATTGTGTGTGTGTACTTGTATATTTAGTCTATATGTGTATATAATCACCAAATTGTGTCTTAAATCAAAGACGATAATGTGTCCTTTAGGTTATTGCACATAACTGGTTAGCTTCACGTTCAGAATAATGCATGTGAACAATGGACATGAGAAAGTGGTCCAATTATAACATCAAGAATGGAACATGTGTCAGGTATCATGCAGTAATCAGCCACTTCCAGCAGTTTGGGTGTTTCCAGCGATTGGATTGAGACCTAGGAAGACAGCAACTGCTGCAGCAACCACAGGTGCACATGTCCTGCCTTCTGGATCAAACTCAGTCCCACTCATCCTTACATAGTGTAATAAGTAACTATTACAGTTTACAATTATGATGAAAATTTCTGAGTTCTGCTGAGTGTTTTTGTTGTTTCATGACACATCTTTTAATTACTAGGTTGACTTTGTTATCCATGAATGAAATATTGTATATGGCTTTTTGGAATAGATTCACATTTGGCTTCTTCTTTGCATGATAGAGCTTTAACCTGCATTTGTGGATTGGTCGGTGAACTGTCTTCACAGACAGGGATTTTTGGATGTTTTCCTGAGTCTACGCATTGATTTCCAGTAGAGAATCCTATCTGTTTAAATGTAGTGCTGCCTGAGGGCTCAAAGATCACAGGTATCTAACTTAGACCTTGGGTTTTCTCCTGTGTGCACAGAGATTCCTCCTGATTCTGAGTCTTTTGATGATATTATACCATGTACAGTGGGGCGACCTTCAAAGTCTGCAATTTTACATTGAAGGACATTTTTTTTTCTGAAATTATTTCCCATTTTTAGACACAGATTGCTGCAAACTGATGAACTTCTGCATATCTTCATCTTTGAGAATCTGCCTCTCCAAAGAATATTACTTTTATACCCAGTCACTGTACTGACCTGTTGTTAATCAACCTAATTGGAAGTTAATTCTGCTTTTAATGGTTTTTCATTTGTACCAGTGATTTTTCCCAAGTCTTTTGTTGGCTTTGTTCCAATATCTTTTAGATGTTTGGCTGCTATCAAACTCAATGTGAGCTTTAGTTTTTTTCAGCAAGCAGTTGCAAAAATCATGACGTGCTTGGCTTGTTTAAATTCACAATATTGTCTATAAATGTGCTAAAACTGGAGCAGATTTGGAAAGACTTTCCATTCACTATATCCTAATATCAAACATACAGTTTTGTTGGTACTTCTCACAGCAGCATTTTGCTTAATGCATAGTTTGTTTTAAATGTCTTATTTTTCCCATATTTACACCACATGTCCTCATCTTTAATGTCCTAAAATCATTTGAGGTGGAGAGACTAAAGAACAGTCCTGGTCCATCTCACCTAAGAACATATATGTGTGTTTTTAACCACTAGCTTGATGACAGTGTATACTTTTCTGTTGGTTGGAAAGAAGATAAATGACGCCAAATGTTTTACGATTTAATATTTTGATAACTCCAAATCATGGGAATCATGAAGAAATTAGGAACATTTCTGAGATTCGCACTTGAAATCCTGCCTATGCGTATACTTGATTATACTTGATGTAAATCTGAGTGTAAAGGCTGACTTCTGGTTTATTTATTTATCTATTTATTTAATCTTTTTCTCTTTTTTTGACCAACTTTATGTCATTTCCTAATTTCTTGGCTCACTATGTGTTCAAATGTTTTACAATAGCAACCACATCATCGTTTTCCCAGCAAAATGTTTCATCTCTTAATGTTACTAAAGTTTTAGATTGAGTTTCAAATAAACCGTTGTTCAAAATAATCAATATTGGGTTCATGATACTGAACTGTAGTGTTAATTAGCCATATGCTAATTAACTTACCAACATGGAGAGACACGGTTTAAGTAGCTGCCTAAATATTAACTGATAATACATACAAAAACCTTAATTACGAGAAAATAATCCTTGTTATCTTAACTTAGAGATGTTAAATTATTTTTCAAGAAAGAGGAAGCTCAGCTTTTATGGTTAAATAATAAGTGAAAATGTATTTTTCATATTGTAAGATTGTTGAATTTATGTCATCTTACATGGTTATTTAGCTTATGAAAATACATATTTCAACAGTTTTAACATAAGTGTGTTATTTGTCATTTTGTGGTGATTCCTGTTCCCTGGTGGGCGTGGTCAGCTGGGACCTGGAGGCACAGCTGATCCACATTTCAGCAATCAACGCACCACCTATTTAAGACCAGCTCTGCCTGCTATCCAGCGCCAGATTGTTGATTGCCCTGCGGTAAAACAGCTCTCGGCCTCAGCTTACGTTGTTTGTGCTTGACCTTGATTCGTAACCTGTCCTGTCTTCCTCCTGCCAGTGAAAGCCTGCCTGCCTGCTCGTTCGTTTGCTCCCCTGCCTGCCTGCCTCCTGATGCTCGCCGGTCTGCCAGTCTCTGAAGGTTCCGCTGGAAGAATTCACAGGAATCTGTGGGAAATCAATAAATCTCTCTCTATACTCAAAGTGTCCGCTCTTTGGATCCTACTAGCCCCTCACCTACAACACATTTTGTACAGAGAAAATGCAATGGGCTGAACCATTGTGTTGAATCTTAAATAACTCAAGTTTTTGGAACAAAACCATTTAGTTTGGGACATCTCTGTCACTTACTTGTGAAAGCTACACGTATGTGATGTTTTCTTTAGTTTTAAGTGAAAAATAATGTTTAAATTGTTTATTTTTTTTCTAAGATAGTGGTCAAGTATTTATTTGAATGCAGTTTACTCTCTGTATTGCAACCATTTTAAAAGTGCAGACATATAAAAATCACAGTGTTAAAATGTTTGCATTGCAACGTTTGTAATTTCACCTTCGTCTGATCATAATTTCTGTTAAATCTTGATCTACAATACAAATGGTGGCGTCTTGCATTTTGGGGAGGTTCACTGTTTTCTCCTTGATGCTCACCATTTGTTAATGTTGGCCTGGAAACAGGTAATATTCTATCATATGCTAGACTACTGTAAACAATTGCAGAGATATTCAGATCCACATGAGGGCTGGAAGAGCAGATTAATGGTATTGACAAATCCTAATTAGTGTCATGCTGAATCAAATGATTAATGTGAACAGTTGTTAAGGAGGCAGTGTGTGTGTCTAAATAGAGCCAGGGGCTAGATAATACAGTAATAGCCTATGACTCACACTAGCACCATTTTAATGAGAAAAAGACAAAAAAGGGACAGAGAGAGAGAGAGAAAGAGAGAGAGAGAGAGAGAAAAAAAAGAAAATATCAGACAAATGGAAAGTAAGAAAAGGGACAGAAAAGTGGGGGCAACGTAATGTTTTGCACTTGCTGTGCGTTTGAGTCCCTTCCTTCCTGCCTAGTTCCTCCAATGTTTTTTACACCTCCAGTTTTAAGCAGCGATGGGATTAGTTTGTAGGATTGTTGGCTTGCATTGTGTGCTGAGAGGATAGGCAGTGAAATCCCTTTTTCAGCCACAACTACTTATCCTTGTCCCTGTGTTGTCTCTTTCAAACAGAAGCGCCTCTCTCTACATGCATGTAATCTAGGTGACAAGAAAGAATGAAAAGAGAATTGAATGTGTATGAAGGGAGTGAAAATGGGATGGCTGACAGGGAGAAGAATGCATCTGGGCTGGAAGGATAGACGAAGGAGGGAGGGATGGTATAGTTTGAATGTGAGCTGACACCATGCTGCACAGGTAGCCTCCTGCTACTTGGTTCATTTTAAAATGGGATGCAGGCCCACACCGTGAGCACGGTGCATTTATGTCTGACATCAGCATGTGAATAATTCATCCTCAACTTCATGCCTGAATTATTGATGTCTGAAAGATTACAGAAACAGCCAGCAGAAAACAGCAGTGTGAAAGGAGGGAACATGATGCAAGATGGAGAAAAGAATTATGATTTCATCATTATTTACTGTTTCATTCCAACATGAGTTTGTCACCAAATGAAAAATGTGACGTTTAATCAGATAAAAACGGATTACTGCCATGAAAAGAAAACTTGCAGTTTAATATATCTTGCGATTAGCTGACTCTCATTTTCAAACCAATAAAGTTTCGAGCAATATAATTGAGCAAATTTAATCTAGAAAACAAAACAAAATGTGAAAATAAGTTTAATGCATTGGGAAGCTTGTGCATCTGGATAATAACAAAAATATGACACTGGCACAACAGATGCAAACTAATCATAATAGATCCTTTTTTCACGACTTTTTAATATTCTTGTGTTACTTGACTATTTTGACTCATTTTATCAAATCTTCAGTCTCTTTTCATTGTAATTTCTACTTGTTGATGAACACGAGTTGTCCTTATGACCTATAGACAGCTGTAATTTGGAGATAAATTAGGTTCACCAAGTTATAATGAACATACTCTCAGAACAAAAGGTGAGCCCATGTGGAGGTGGTCACCTGTGGCCCTACCAAGCCCCCGGTACTACAGCTTGATCATCAGGCATTTCCCAGCAAACTTTAGGAAGGTGTTCCACTTTGCTTGTCAAGGCAAAGTGTCTAATTCACCTTGCTGGTCATCAATCATAGTATTTGAATCATTCTTACGTATAATTTACGCCGTGTGTTAAACACACTTATGCATGTAGATGGAACCTCCGGTCCTTCTTCTGCAGCCTTTATGTGAATATTTGAGTCTGTTTTCAGAAAGCTTGGGAGAAATGTACCTAAGTTTGGCAAATAGAGTAGTTTTGCCAGAAACTACACGAGTAGTGTTGCGCAGTTTAGCTACTCACATTTTTTTTTTATTGCCATCAAGAATGTGCATTGTCATTATCCAGTCCATTGCTGCCATGCCATAGTCTTTAACTAATTGGCTCCCAGCCAGTGTTATAGCAGATGTCTTTGGCAGCCGCTGAGGTAAGTGATGTTGTAACTTGGAAGTGAATTCTGAGGGAGCATAAATGAGGCTTAATGCTTGGCCCCTCCCAAGAGACCACTTTGCCTTGGAAGACCCTACCAGGGGCTGATGCGCGTGAGAAAACAGCCCTCAGGTTAATGGAGGCACTGAAACTCTTCCAGCACATTTAGGTGGTAATTTACAGAGGAGAAATTGAGAGGAGCCTGATGAGATGGCTCATGCATATGGTTAGGATGCCTCATGGATGCCTGCATGGTGAGGTGTTCCAGGCATGTCACATCAGGAGGAACCAGGTAGAAACCCAGACACGCTGAAAAGGTATGGCTGGTCTGGGAATGCCTTGGAATCCCCTCATATGAGCAGAAGAAGTGGCCAGGAAGAGTGAAGTCTGGGCCTAAACTGCTGCTCCAACCCACCCTCAGATAGTCTTTCTGATGTAGGTTTTGAAATATACATTATATTCTCCATGATTCTTTTAGTCGATATAGTTCATAATATGTAACAATATCAACATTAAAGCACATTTACAGCATTTGTCTGTTGGCCAAAGTGATTTTTGGTCAAAGTCTAAGTATCTTTTAAAAGTCTAGCTCAAAAATCACCTGAGTTTATGATAAAGAGAAATCATCCTTGCAAAGGGTTTGGAAATGAGCTGACACTACAGGTAATGAAGCCATTCTGCTTTCAGCTGTAAAAACAAGGAATTTACAAAACACAATTTCACAAGAAGCCCCTACAGCCTACAGATCAAAGCTGCTTCACCGGTTTAGATAGTTTACCTAACTGAAAGTGAAATGTATGTTAAATATAAAAGTAAAATAAAGCCCTTTGAAAGACGCTGTCATCATGCATTTAAATTTGCGGTGGGAATTTAAACGTGGTAATTACAATTATTCAATTACAGAAACACTGACCTGCTAAAAAATGACACATTTTAATCGTGAAACATTCATCAGAGCACAATTTCCTGGTACGCCAATTACACTCATGCACAGAGTACCTCCGCTACTGACTTAACTCCATTTCTGCTCTATTTAGTGCTATTTCAGACCCTTCAGTGAGTCTGTTTAAAAACAAAGCAAGTTTCAACAGGTCTTGCGTCTTTTTCTGGTGGTATGGAGGACTTTTAGTGAATAACATTAAAATAACATGTAGTTTTCTCTCTGTTAGCAGCAGCTGGGAATCTCTCTCTCTCCCTCCCCCCTCCCACATCCAGAAGAACACACATGTAGATTGGTCCTCACGCAGCATCCGTCATCAAGCTGCAGTCGGAGCAGGAGGGGATCACATCTGCTGCATGATCAGAATGAAGTTGCCATGAAGCGATCCCGTTTTGGCTTCCTATCAGATATTAAAGTCTATTAATGAAGATTGTGGATGAAACTTTTATGAAGTTAAATTTACTGTAACATGTTGTAGACTCTTGAGTAGAGAATAACTGGAGCTGCAGCTGTTAGTTAAAGTATTTAAAATGACATTTTAACTTTGTGTTTATTTAGTTTTGGTCAGGGATGTTTTCTATTTCTTTTTTACTGTTTTAAAAGTTAAATGCATTTATCCAGACATTAATAGAGTTTAAGCTTACAATATTAATTTCTTACTAACATTTGATTAAAAAATCTCTTAAAATCCATTTAAATTAAATAAAATGTTACTTTTGGTGCAAATTTTTTTGGTGATTAAAACACGATTAATTGCGATTAAATCAATTCAAGCTTTTCAAAAAAATTTTTAATCGACTCCCATGCAAAAGTTGCTGGGTTTCACCTAATTTGATTTGTATAGAATACCTATGATAAGAGAATATGCTGTGTTGAATCTTCCTGTCCACATATATGTGGTTGACTTTCATACATGTTACTGATTGCGCGCATGATGAACATTTTCGGTGGCAAGTCGCCATTTGGAAACAAATCATTTTTAAACCTCTGGTCGTACTAAGTAGTTATAGACACATTGTTTTATATTTTTATATTTAGACACATTTTATATTTAAAGAGCAACAAATTTAAATTGTTCATTTAACCGTCTTTTGCTTGTGTTTAAAAGAATGAATTGTTGAGCTATTGGATTTTATGTCATTTCTCTAGGAATGAGATAAATGCAGAAGTTAGAGATTGTAACCTTGAGTTTCTAATCAAGAAAATACCCATATTCTTTATTGTTTCAAACACAGGCTGGCATTTGAGCTTCCTTCTTATCTGTCATGTGAAGATGACTTGCAGTTTTCAAATGCTACTGTGGCATTGGTACTCAGTGCTAAAAAAAAGAGCTTATTTGATCATTCTCACTGAATACATTTACCTGTTTAAACAAGTAAGAAGTTGAAACCAGAGACGTTTGTAATGAAAATATAACATTTAGATGAAATATGCTTTAGGAAAAATAAATAAATATATAAAACCCATATACATTAAAATGTCATGCACATTACAAAAGTACAGCAGACATAGCCTGCCTTTAAATAGTAAAATAAAGAAAGGAATCTGTTGGCAGAACAGATGCTGGATGAGTTTCTAGCATGAAGAACATGTTAAATAGTAAATTTGAATGGTGTCAGCATTTTAACTCTGCATTATTTTGTTTAAAAATGACATATTACAGGATCGCAGAGCGGCACATGACTCTATTCTCTTGACCTCTTCATTACCACCGTGGTGATAATGTGCACTAGTGGATCGCTGGCGGCTTGGCGGTAATGAAGAGGTTAACGTTGCAGAGGGAGACCGCTACTCTACAAGGACTGTTCAACTAAAGGTCGAGCATTTTTGGGAACTCCCTCCCCTTATGGTATTTTGGCATTAAATGTAATTAGTTTCTGTAACCTTCTGAAAGCAACAATCTGACTTTCACAGCTTGAATGACCAACCGAACAAAGGTGAGAAAGTTTGTAGCTGTACAATATAACCACTGTTTCTGTTTAATTGATTTGCTTCTTTTTCTGGTAAAAAAACAAACAAACAAAAAAAACAAAAAAAAAACTGTGTGACTCAACGTCAGACATCAACTGAAGACTCAAATGTACATGCTGCAGGTATGTCTTTAAAAAAAAAAGCAACTACGAATAAACTGCAGACTCATAACCTGTAGAAACCCAACAAAGATGAATAACTGGGCTTCTCAACACAGAATTCAACAAAATAGACCTCCCATATGTCCGTCTTTTGTTTACATTGTTAGCCCCTTTCTGCGGCCCCCATCGATGAAACTAGTTTGTGCTTACGTACATCTTTTTGGTGGGTGTAACTGTACTTGTGTATGTGGTTGCTGTGCTGCCAGCTCAGGGAGGCACGGGGCCCAGACACTTGAAATCATTTAGTGAGAATTTCGAGTGTGGGAGGAGAGGAATGTGCGCCCGGATAAAAGAAAGAAAAGTGAAAGAAAAACAGAGCAAAGAGAGGGGGTGGAGAGAGCGCAAGATAGACACAGATATAGACAGAGAGAGGGCAGGCTGGGAGTGTGGCAGGTGAGGATGAGGTAGAGGGAAGATAGGGGAGACGAGCCACCTGAGAGAGAAACATTTGGAGTGGAGGAAGACAAGCTCAAGTCAAAGACGGGGGTGAAAATGAGGGCACAGAGAGGGAAACAAAACAGAGAGAGGGAGGGGAGAGCACAAAAGACACAGATCTCCAGCAAATGACAGACAGTGGGAGCAGCAGAGAAAAAAAAATAGAAGAAAAAGGCTGAGGGAAAAAAAGTACAAGCTGCCCACTCCTTACCTACTGTTCTCCATTAAGCTGATTTTTTCAAATGGCTCTTGCAGGTCTCGCTTAGGGGGAACATCTATTCCTATCACAATGCTGCCTACACACACCTCGCAGTGACAGGCAGAGCGGGTGAACGAGGAGAGAGGTGGGGGGGCAGGAGGAGAAATGAACAAAGATTTGAAGGAAAGAATACTGGGGTAAAAATCTGGAGAAACGTCGGCAGGAAAACGTGCAACTGAAATTTATAAATATAATCACAATATGTGATTTTGATTTTCTTTCTTTTTAATATAAATATGTTAACAAGAAGCAAATTTTTCTGTTACCAAACACATGTAATATGCTCCTCTGGGATATCTGTGTGCACAACGCCGAATAAATGTTTCATTCTTTTTCTAGTAATCTGCATGTAGCTTTTTATTTTTTTAAATCCACAATTATACTTCTTCACATCCCCATACTATGCTAACTGTGTTGTCTTTCTGGATCAAAGCTAACATCTTTATGTCAGCATCTTTTATTGATATGTGTGTGACTGTCTGTGGGTTTTGTGGTGGTCTGGGGAATGGATCCCTAAATGTAGATCCAGAAAAGCTGATCTGAACTGAACTAAATGAACACAAAGGCATCTGGGATCAGATCACTTAGCATAATATTTGTCGTACTGATCATATGAAAGAAGAAAAACATTCGTTAAAGGATCATTTCTTTCTGCCCTCTGACTGATTGCGAAGCTTAAGTATTTGATGAAAACTGTCTATCCATGCAAAATCTGCATTTGGCCTCCTGACCCAGCTGATGAGCTGCGTAGTTTAGCTGGACAGAGAAAACTCTCAAACAACATCCAATCAACAACCATTGTTCACTATTGATGAAGACCAATCCCTAGCCAGACCCCTGCCCGAAAGCCGAGATGATTACCATCAGAAATCAATCCTGGGGAATATTCTGTGCATCTGGATGGCCGTTCCTCTGTCTTCAAGGAAATAATATGCACAGGCTGAGAATTAAAACTTTAATGATGAATCAGAGTTCAATTGATGGACGTGAGGAGCTATTGACCAGTTGGGGTCGCAGAATGAACTGGACCCGGTCGACCTTCATGGCTCCTGGCGACAAGAAGTGCACATTCAATTTCACTTGACCTGCTCAGTTTTGACCCCTGATCCCTGGAAATGCTGCCCCCATGTGAACTATCACCTCTGGCTGATCAATGGTTCTTGACCATCGCCACCGGCCTTTGGCGAGAGCACAGGGTGACAGAGGGGCTGCAGACATGGTGGAAATGGGGTGCCGGCTGGTAGAAGCCACTGACCCCAAAGGGCAAGGTCACTGACCGATGATGATGAGGGAAATTTAAGTTGAAATTGGATCTAATGAGTGGATGAGAAAACTGAAATGTTTACAGGTATTTCATTTGAAGATAAATGAAAGAAATGTGATTTAATCCTGCAGTTTTACATCTAAATATTCAAAGTGCAGACCTCCAACGTTCTGAAATAAGTGTCAAGAATCCTTTTAAGCTTTCCCAATCTATTTGTTTCATACATGGATGCCTCTTTCCATGCTTCAAACTTGGTTTCCACATTCTGATCCTTAGTTATTGTGGTTTTGTTGTGCAGTTTAACAAGTCTGTTCACTAATCCTCTTATACTGGAGCAGCGGCATCAGAAAGTTGAGCTGCCCTGCATTCTAATCAGCGAGGTAAAGTTCTTTGATCTCGTGTTTGAAAAGCTCCCTAAGTTACTGCTTTGGAAGTGATACGGTGCACAGTCGCAGCTTCATGGCCTGAAACCTTTCTAGCATTTGCTTCACTGTTGCCACATACTCTCGTATTAGTCTCTTTCAAAAAACAGCCATTTCAATCCTTATTCGCACACGACAATTTCCAGCTTTGTGTTAACGTTAGAGCAGAACCTCTGGATTTCAACACACACATAGTATTACGATGGTAAAATGTGCACACAAACAAATGCATAGCGGGTCTCCGTGGGTGTCAAAGAGATATGCTGAGGGTGTTATAACAGCAGTGAATCATCAGCAACACAACACAACAGAACACTGAATGCATTCTGGTCTATGAGACTATACACGTGCCAGACAATAACTCAGGGAAACATACTGCTGTTGACATAATGTGGAATTAAAGTGAGACAATGCGTCCTTAAATGACAAAAGAGAAGAAGGGACCCACTTTATGTCAAATTATACCAAAGAGTGATTTATGACCCCTGTCATCCAATGAGAAGCTGCCACGTCACAAGTGGGCGTGGCTTAATGAACCGGAAGTCCCTCCCCTTTGTGGTCCAATCAGCGTGTGCCACGTCATAAGTGGGCGTATCTTAATGAACCGGAAGTCCCTCCCCCTCTGTGACCCAATCAGCGTGTGCCACGTCATAAGTGGGCGTAACTTGGGTGAGGGGCGGTCCCTGGACCACGTGACGTCCGGAAGTGACGTCCCTCCTCCCAGGCGTGGCTCTAAAGTGACGTCATCCGTGGGCGGTCCCTGGACCACGTGACGTCCGGAAGTGACGTCCCTCCTCCCAGGCGTGGCTCTAAAAGTGACGTCATCCGTGGGCGGTCCCTGGACCACGTGATGTCCGGAAGTGACGTCATCCGGTGGCGGTCCCTGGACCACGTGATGTCCGGAAATGACGTATGTCCGTACGTCATACCTGGGCGGCATGTCCGGACATGTCTTCTGGACGTACGGCATGCCTGGACGGTGTGCCTGGACATGCCCGGACATGTCTTCTGGACGTACGTCATGCCTGGGCGGTGTGCCTGGACATGTTAGGGGCATGTCCGAACGAGTCTAGAGGTATAAAGAGGGGTCTGGGGGGAAAAAAAGAACCCTTACTTACTTACTGGGGTAGAAAAGGAAAAGAAAAAAGACATGGAGCAGCAGAGAAGAGAATCAGCTCTTTGGACCTGCAATATGGCAAATGAAGAGAATCGAATCAGGCTGAATGCTACACCGCCGCCGTCTGTGATTAGCGAAACGGCAGTGACCGTCTATGAGGACAACGGTTTAATTCCTCGAGCTCCTGCAAAAAGTACTGTGTATGTCCAGCGGGTCCAGCAGCGTTCATTCAAATCTCTGCGGGATGAATGGTCTCTTGCTGCATACGGAGTGCGTGGAAGCTGGGGGTATTATTTCAAGTATGAAACCGGTGAGCTCTGCCTGTACCAGGCGTGCGATGGAGAAAGTTTTGGGCCTTTAGCGAATGTCGCTTCACTGACATCAGGAGACTGGGCTGTCTTAAAAATGGTGGTGCCGCGCAGCAGCTCAGAGATTGAGCGGGATTCTCTGGTAGAAGAAGAAGAAGAAGAAGAAGAAGAACAAGAAGGTGGGGAAGAAGCAGAAGAAAAAGAAGAGGCTGATCAGGCATTCGCTACTCCAGCCAAACGATCGAGAAGGGAATTATTTACAGAGAGCCAAAGAATCCCTCGTTACAGCGCTATATGGCAGTCAAAAACCAGCGCCTCAAGTCGGTGGTTCTTCCGAGCCAGCTTCCGCTCCTCCGGGGAGCGCATGGGTCAAGAGGACTT
Source organism: Telmatherina bonti (assembly GCF_933228915.1). Classification (NCBI taxonomy): domain Eukaryota; kingdom Metazoa; phylum Chordata; class Actinopteri; order Atheriniformes; family Telmatherinidae; genus Telmatherina; species Telmatherina bonti. The sequence goes on from NC_136626.1 coordinate 27,680,273, forward strand.
TGTTTTGGAGTCTTTTAATTCAGAATGCGGTGTTTTTAGACCGGTGTTAGTTTTGCCGAGCGAATCCTGGGTGAGCAGGGTGGAAGAAATGAAGGACAAGTTTGACTCCCTTTTCCGCGAGTGTCGAAATTGGAAAGACACGTTAGCGGTGAAAAAAACCTTATTTTTGTAGACCACGCCCCTTTTTGCTTTTCCAATCTTTTCTCATTGGACCTTCGATGTGTGCTGGAGGAAGCCCCCCCTTAGCATGATATAAGTAGACCGCATGAATGTACGTCAACACTGTTGAACCAAGATGCCAACCCTGCGCCAGAGACGTCTGACAACCATGCTCTTGAAGCCGACCTCTGCAGCCACCGCGAATGACATCGGTGATGGGGTGGAGAGTCCTCCAGAGGCGGTCCTGTCGAGCGAGATGGAGCACCAGCAGCCGCACCAGCCCTCCTCCGCGGAGGAGTCGAGGGGCGCATTGGAGGATTCAGTCTCCACGGATGAGGGGTATGAGGACTCCCAGCAGGCGGGGTCTCTGGCTACGTGGCTGAGCGAGTCAGTACTCACACCGCCGACTTCCCCGACCCCGTCCGAGGGGAGCACGGATGGCAACGATGATGAGCCGGACGGATGGGTGTTTTCATCCTTCATTAAAGTTGTGAAAACAGCGGTACTCCATCTGCTCACGATGACCCTTCACAAGTTTCGATGAGCTAACTGCTACGGTTGCGAGATCAATCATCCTAGCCAGAGAGAGCATCCTTGTCTAGAGGCGGTGGAGGACGACTACTACCGAGACAACTTTCACGGCATCATACGAGGGCTATGCACTCCTCGTTTTATTCCAGCCATCCAGCATCTGTTGACCCTTCGCAACATTAATTCTGATGACGGCAGAGTAAAAACTGCAGCGGAGACTATTTTATACGAACTGAGATCGGTGAAGAAGATTGAGGACCTTTACAGCATGTTAGACGATCTGATTGAGCAGGATCCTGTTAAAATAGGACAGCTCTTAATGCTGAGTGAGTATTGGAAAAGTTAATAAAGAAGGCGGAAAAAAATTATGGGAAATTACTGGAGGAAACTAACTAAATATGCGGAGGAGTGTGTCATTGACTACTGGCTGATGGATGTTTTGGAGCGAGTCATCGAAAACAGAGTTTTAACTCAAAAAGGTGCGGAGAAGTTTACCGTAAAGTTAGAAACTCAAAGACTGGAAAACATTTTACACCAAGTCCGTTCTCACTCGATCCTGACACCCTGGGAGACGATTGTACAATGTACCGCGTGTATCGATGCATCTGGGATGTCAGAGACATTTGAAAACATTGTCAGGGAATGGACAAGAGTTTGTGTTGTTGTATCACCTATTCATTTATTTACACTTTATGCTCTGTTTGTCGATGTGATGTGTTACTGTGTGAAAAACAATCTGAGGGTAAATATCACGTCTGAATTGAAAAGTTTGCAACGTATTATTCATAGTCACTTGGAAGACGCCATTATAGAGCAAGTCTTCACCATCATTTATTCTTAGGTTTTTATTATTATGATGTTGAATGAAAAAAAAAATAAAATAAAATAAAGAAATGGCATAAAAGAAGAGCTCTCATGGCTTTTTCTTTTATTCAGTAAAAACTTAGAGGACAGGATGGTTAAGGAGAAAAGGATCATGAAAAAAGTGTATTACAACTCTGAGCATCCAGGCAGCTTCGGAGGAATAGATCGACTTAGACGGGGCGTGCAAGATGAAACGGGCGAAAAAGTCGGAATTGATAATGTCAGAGATTTTCTATCCGAACAAGACGCTTACACTCTGCATAAACCTGCCAGAATCCATTTTACCAGAAATATCGTTTTTGTCCCACGGGCTTTGAACCAATTTCAAGCAGATCTTTGCGATATGCGTGCCTTAGCCGAACATAACGACAATTTTAATTATTTATTAACGGTCATAGATGTGTTTTCAAAAAAGGCTTTCGTACGTGTCTTGAAGAAGAAAACAGCGGTGGAGGTGGTGAGAGCTTTCGAATCCGTATTTGAAGAAAGCGGCGTACCTAAAAAGTTACAGACGGATTCTGGTAAAGAATTTTTCAACAAAAGTTTCAGAGTTTTGTTGAAGAAACACGGAATTACACATTTTGCCACAGCTAGCGACCTCAAAGCATCGGTGGTTGAACGATTCAATCGCACTTTGAAAGGAAGAATGTGGAAATATTTCACCGCCAACAACACCAAACGTTACATAGACGTCCTGCAAGATTTGGTGAAAAGTTATAACCACAGCTATCACCAAAGTATAAAGATGACCCCCATGCAGGTGACTGATGAGACCGCCTCTCAAGTCTTTCGAAACCTGTACGGAGCAAGGTATGTTACAAAGGCTAGCAAGATGAAATTCAAGAAGGGGGATCTGGTTAGAATATCAAAGCTGCGAGGAGTGTTTGATAAAAAATATGAGCAGAGCTTTACGGATGAGGTTTTCTCGGTAGCAGAGTGCATTCCACGCACCCCGCCCGTGTACAAACTCCAAGATTACGACGGAGAGTCCATCGACGGGTCCTTTTATGAAGCCGAGCTGCAGAAAGTAAAGATTGGTAAAGACAGAACGTATCAGGTAGAGGAGGTTTTAAAACGGCGAACGATCGGGGGTGAAAAACAAGTTTTAGTACGCTGGAAAAACTGGCCGGAGAAATTCAACAGCTGGGTTAAAACCTCGGACCTAACGAATGCGTAAAAATCTGCGTACGTTGAGGTTCAAGCATTCAGCAATATGGATCTATTACATCAAGACGGATTTTACGTGACGCTGCCGTCCAACTCTAGTAAGGACGTGTTTAAAGATAACACGAGTTCCAGCTATACTGTTGATTTAGCAAAACCCATTGAGCTGAGCGGCGAGTGGCTCGTGGGTCTGTGCGAGATCGTCTACCCGCACACGTGGTATAATCTCCGATTTCCGATACAGCGTTGATACTGCTTTACAAAGTTAGTTACCTCCAGGTCATTTTTTAACACGTCGTCGGTATACAAAGATAAAACTTGTTTATAAGAGAATCCCCAGGCACGGTGACAGAGATAATAAACGCAGTGTTGTCCGCAGGCTGTAGACAGAGGATGCTGAAGCTGTAGAGTGTGATAAGATATCTGATGTGAGCGGTCTTCCAAAAACTGCAGAATGCTGGCTGGGTAGTGAAAAAATGTGGGACTGAAACCGTAAGAGTCAAAAAAAGTCGACGTTCCATCCGCCTCCAGGGTAAGACTAAGCCAGTGCTCTCCGGGTTTATGCGAAGGATGCGTGTTGACTATAAAATAGCAGGGTGGCTGAAGCTCGCTACTCAACGAATGTAATTGGTCGGAGGCCCACACGCCGGAAAATAAATTTTTCCCCAGCACGCGCTGTAAAAGACTCTCCAGCTGATGGTTATTCATTCTGTTTTTGTTTTTTCAGTTTTAATAATAATCCACCAGCACCTGTCTTTTTGAGTTGATCTCCAGAATAGAGTCGTAGCAGGCGTACACAATCAAAGTCGTCGTGTGCGGAAGAGGCACCCTGAATCTCATTTCCAGCCTCAGACTACCGCTGGAGATGGGTGACAGGGCGTCGCTGTCCTCGGTGGCGTTCAGATTAAAGACAAACAATGAGTAGCCCTGATTAAATTCAGTTCGGTCGATGCTCAGCGGTAAATCTTTAAGATGTCTCCCCGTGGCTATAAACATGTTGTAAAACTCCCTAACCAAGATTCCCTGGTTGAATTGAGGCTGGAAGGCCTTGGCGGGAACCTGTCGGCCGTCCTGGCAAAAGGCTAAATATTCCACGTTGTTATGGATGAAATTAAACGGGGAAAGATCTCTTCTTCCTGTGAATGCCTCGTGGTGTACCATCCCCAGCACCACGTATTTTGGCACGGCCCCCAGAAACAGATTCTCCTGGTTAGAAATTCTGGAATTTTCCGGACAGACAGAAATGGTCGCTGGCTCTGGTCAATTTTATCCTCAAATCCACCGAGTTCAAAAGCAGTCTTTCGCAGAAAAATATGTCTCCGTGGAGGGCCCCGAGCAGATGCAGCTCGCTGGAATTCGCTGTGAGGGCCGCTCTCTGATTTAAACCCCTGTTTGGTCCGTTATTTGTGACGATGGAGTCAATAGCCCCGGCTGTATCTTTCATGAAAAGCCCCGCTGAAATTTGACTCTTGAGCGTGTCCTCTGAGAAGTTCAGCAAAGTTTCAATCATGGAGCGGTAAGGATGCGTTGCGCTGCTCTGCGAAATCAGTCTATCCCCAAGGATGACGTCGCATTGGCTGAAGATCGTATTCAGAGCGTAATTGATGAGCCCCACCTGAGCGTCGTCGGCCAGAACGGTGTGATCCGCGTTAGTAATCCGAAGCCGTAGATGAAGTAAAGTGTCATTTAAATCCAAATATTTCTCCCCATCACCGGGAATAAAAAACTCAATAGGACCGCCGTCTGTAATGGCTGAAAGAGGAGAAATTTCAGTGTAGGTTTTATCCTCTATAGACAGCTGCGTCATCGGGGCCGAAAATAAATCTAATTCAGAAAGGGTGCACTCCGACGATTTCTGATGTAAAAGAGCCATGACTACGTGAAAAATTATTTATTTATTTTTTTAAAATATGTCCGTGCTCCGAGCGACCTTCCTCTCTCGGGCTCTGCCGGCAGCGACTGATTTTCTCCTGGCGGGAGCTTTGCGTTTTTTAGCGGTGCGCAAACGCTCACCCGGAGGACGTCTCTTCGGTCTGCGCGAGAGGACCATGATCCCTCCTGATCCCTCCTGATTAGCGGGATTCATAATTTTCCCCATTGTGTGGCTCACCACGTTGCTAGCTATGTTCTTTGCCGCTGATTTTAGATGAGGCTTGGCTATGGCGAAACCTTTTTTAAACAGAGGGGTAACGAAACCGAACAGTTTGGAAAAAATGGATCCTACTCCGCGGCCGTACATCACCGGCGCTCCATAAAAACCGGGTAGGGATCCCCCTACTTGACCCTCATAATAATTTACGAAACGATGAGGATCTTGTCTCAGAGCCATCTTTATTTATTTGACGCAGCCGGTTTAAAGTGCAGCTTCACTATGCTCTTTCCGTACACAAAGTTTACGGGTCTGTCGCGGTCAGTTTTTATTTCTATCCGTATGCTTTTCACGTAACTTTTTTACACGCGAGCGTAATGCACTGTATTATATCTAATGCTCACAATGTCCCCGTATTCCCCGCTAACATTCACGACAGCCAGCAGCGGTACGTAACTGTCCCCCACCGCTTGGTACTGAATAAGATCGGTGTAGACAAAAAAGTTATATATCCCAGTTCTCAGGTCGCTGGGGTGAGGAGAAGAGCGGTTGGAGATAGTCCACCAATCATTCGCTTTTAAGCCTAGCATGTATGCTAAGGGCCTGTAAGCACGGATTTTATATTGACCGTCGCCTTTAAAATCGACACACTTTGTCACAGCATTGTATGAAACGTTCGCCGTGGGCATGTATCTTCTTAAGGCAGGCTGAATCTGATCCAGCAGCTCTTTTTGCCGTGCGTAATACCCTCCTCGGCTAAATTTTACGCTCACCAACGTTTGCGTTTGTGATTTTCCGGAACCTTTTTCCGTCTGTTCATCTTCCGATACTTTCATGAGCTCGAAAAATGCTGCGTCCGGTTGGAGATTATACCACGTGTGCGGGTAGACGATCTCGCACAGACCCACGAGCCACTCGCCGCTCAGCTCAATGGGTTTTGCTAAATCAACAGTATAGCTGGAACTCGTGTTATCTTTAAACACGTCCTTACTAGAGTTGGACGGCAGCGTCACGTAAAATCCGTCTTGATGTAATAGATCCATATTGCTGAATGCTTGAACCTCAACGTACGCAGGTTTTTACGCATTCGTTAGGTCCGAGGTTTTAACCCAGCTGTTGAATTTCTCCGGCCAGTTTTTCCAGCGTACTAAAACTTGTTTTTCACCCCCGATCGTTCGCCGTTTTAAAACCTCCTCTACCTGATACGTTCTGTCTTTACCAATCTTTACTTTCTGCAGCTCGGCTTCATAAAAGGACCCGTCGATGGACTCTCCGTCGTAATCTTGGAGTTTGTACACGGGCGGGGTCCGTGGAATGCACTCTGCTACTGAGAAAACCTCATCCGTAAAGCTCTGCTCATATTTTTTATCAAACACTCCTCGCAGCTTTGATATTCTAACCAGATCTCCCTTCTTGAATTTCATCTTGCTAGCCTTTGTAACATACCTTGCTCCGTACAGGTTTCGAAAGACTTGAGAGGCGGTCTCATCAGTCACCTGCATGGGGGTCATCTTTATACTTTGGTGATAGCTGTGGTTATAACTTTTCACCAAATCTTGCAGGACGTCCATGTAACGTTTGGTGTTGTTGGCGGTGAAATATTTCCACATTCTTCCTTTCAAAGTGCGATTGAATCGTTCAACCACCGATGCTTTGAGGTCGCTAGCTGTGGCAAAATGTGTAATTCCGTGTTTCTTCAACAAAACTCTGAAACTTTTGTTGAAAAATTCTTTACCAGAATCCGTCTGTAACTTTTTAGGTACGCCGCTTTCTTCAAATACGGATTCGAAAGCTCTCACCACCTCCACCGCTGTTTTTCTTCTTCAAGACACGTACGAAAGCCTTTTTTGAAAACACATCTATGACCGTTAATAAATAATTAAAATTGTCGTTATGTTCGGCTAAGGCACGCATATCGCAAAGATCTGCTTGAAATTGGTTCAAAGCCCGTGGGACAAAAACGATATTTCTGGTAAAATGGATTCTGGCAGGTTTATGCAGAGTGTAAGCGTCTTGTTCGGATAGAAAATCTCTGACATTATCAATTCCGACTTTTTCGCCCGTTTCATCTTGCACGCCCCGTCTAAGTCGATCTATTCCTCCGAAGCTGCCTGGATGCTCAGGGTTGTAATACACTTTTTTCATGATCCTTTTCTCCTTAACCATCCTGTCCTCTAAGTTTTTACTGAATAAAAGAAAAAGCCATGAGAGCTCTTCTTTTATGCCATTTCTTTATTTTTTTATTTATTTTTTTCATTCAACATCATAATAATAAAAACCTAAGAATAAATGATGGTGAAGACTTGCTCTATAATGGCGTCTTCCAAGTGACTATGAATAATACGTTGCAAACTTTTCAATTCAGACGTGATATTTACCCTCAGATTGTTTTTCACACAGTAACACATCACATCGACAAACAGAGCATAAAGTGTAAATAAATGAATAGGTGATACAACAACACAAACTCTTGTCCATTCCCTGACAATGTTTTCAAATGTCTCTGACATCCCAGATGCATCGATACACGCGGTACATTGTACAATCGTCTCCCAGGGTGTCAGGATCGAGTGAGAACGGACTTGGTGTAAAATGTTTTCCAGTCTTTGAGTTTCTAACTTTACGGTAAACTTCTCCGCACCTTTTTGAGTTAAAACTCTGTTTTCGATGACTCGCTCCAAAACATCCATCAGCCAGTAGTCAATGACACACTCCTCCGCATATTTAGTTAGTTTCCTCCAGTAATTTCCCATAATTTTTTTCCGCCTTCTTTATTAACTTTTCCAATACTCACTCAGCATTAAGAGCTGTCCTATTTTAACAGGATCCTGCTCAATCAGATCGTCTAACATGCTGTAAAGGTCCTCAATCTTCTTCACCGATCTCAGTTCGTATAAAATAGTCTCCGCTGCAGTTTTTACTCTGCCGTCATCGGAATTAATGTTGCGAAGGGTCAACAGATGCTGGATGGCTGGAATAAAACGAGGAGTGCATAGCCCTCGTATGATGCCGTGAAAGTTGTCTCGGTAGTAGTCGTCCTCCACCGCCTCTAGACAAGGATGCTCTCTCTGGCTAGGATGATTGATCTCGCAACCGTAGCAGTTAGCTCGTCGAAACTTGTGAAGGGTCATCGTGAGCAGATGGAGTACCGCTGTTTTCACAACTTTAATGAAGGATGAAAACACCCATCCGTCCGGCTCATCATTGTTGCCATCCGTGCTCCCCTCGGACGGGGTCGGGGAAGTCGGCGGTGTGAGTACTGACTCGCTCAGCCACGTAGCCAGAGACCCCGCCTGCTGGGAGTCCTCATACCCCTCATCCGTGGAGACTGAATCCTCCAATGCGCCCCTCGACTCCTCCGCGGAGGAGGGCTGGTGCAGCTGCTGGTGCTCCATCTCGCTCGACAGGACCGCCTCTGGAGGACTCTCCACCCCATCACCGATGTCATTCGCGGTGGCTGCAGAGGTCGGCTTCAAGAGCATGGTTGTCAGACGTCTCTGGCGCAGGGTTGGCATCTTGGTTCAACAGTGTTGACGTACATTCATGCGGTCTACTTATATCATGCTAAGGGGGGGCTTCCTCCAGCACACATCGAAGGTCCAATGAGAAAAGATTGGAAAAGCAAAAAGGGGCGTGGTCTACAAAAATAAGGTTTTTTTCACCGCTAACGTGTCTTTCCAATTTCGACACTCGCGGAAAAGGGAGTCAAACTTGTCCTTCATTTCTTCCACCCTGCTCACCCAGGATTCGCTCGGCAAAACTAACACCGGTCTAAAAACACCGCATTCTGAATTAAAAGACTCCAAAACAAAGTCCTCTTGACCCATGCGCTCCCCGGAGGAGCGGAAGCTGGCTCGGAAGAACCACCGACTTGAGGCGCTGGTTTTTGACTGCCATATAGCGCTGTAACGAGGGATTCTTTGGCTCTCTGTAAATAATTCCCTTCTCGATCGTTTGGCTGGAGTAGCGAATGCCTGATCAGCCTCTTCTTTTTCTTCTGCTTCTTCCCCACCTTCTTGTTCTTCTTCTTCTTCTTCTTCTTCTTCTACCAGAGAATCCCGCTCAATCTCTGAGCTGCTGCGCGGCACCACCATTTTTAAGACAGCCCAGTCTCCTGATGTCAGTGAAGCGACATTCGCTAAAGGCCCAAAACTTTCTCCATCGCACGCCTGGTACAGGCAGAGCTCACCGGTTTCATACTTGAAATAATACCCCCAGCTTCCACGCACTCCGTATGCAGCAAGAGACCATTCATCCCGCAGAGATTTGAATGAACGCTGCTGGACCCGCTGGACATACACAGTACTTTTTGCAGGAGCTCGAGGAATTAAACCGTTGTCCTCATAGACGGTCACTGCCGTTTCGCTAATCACAGACGGCGGCGGTGTAGCATTCAGCCTGATTCGATTCTCTTCATTTGCCATATTGCAGGTCCAAAGAGCTGATTCTCTTCTCTGCTGCTCCATGTCTTTTTTCTTTTCCTTTTCTACCCCAGTAAGTAAGTAAGGGTTCTTTTTTTCCCCCCGGACCCCTCTTTATACCTCTAGACTCGTTCGGACATGCCCCTAACATGTCCAGGCACACCGCCCAGGCATGACGTACGTCCAGAAGACATGTCCGGGCATGTCCAGGCACACCGTCCAGGCATGCCGTACGTCCAGAAGACATGTCCGGACATGCCGCCCAGGTATGACGTACGGACATACGTCATTTCCGGACATCACGTGGTCCAGGGACCGCCACCGGATGACGTCACTTCCGGACATCACGTGGTCCAGGGACCGCCCACGGATGACGTCACTTTTAGAGCCACGCCTGGGAGGAGGGACGTCACTTCCGGACGTCACGTGGTCCAGGGACCGCCCACGGATGACGTCACTTTAGAGCCACGCCTGGGAGGAGGGACGTCACTTCCGGACGTCACGTGGTCCAGGGACCGCCCCTCACCCAAGTTACGCCCACTTATGACGTGGCACACGCTGATTGGGTCACAGAGGGGGAGGGACTTCCGGTTCATTAAGATACGCCCACTTATGACGTGGCACACGCTGATTGGATCACTGAGGGGGCGGGACTTCCGGTTCATTAAGATACGCCCACTTGTGACGTGGCAGCTTCTCATTGGATGACAGGGGTCATAAATCACTCTTTGGTATAATTTGACATAAAGTGGGTCCCTTCTTCTCTGACAAATAATCACTTATTTCTTTCACAACCAATAAGTTAAACTCTGTTGTAACAAGTAAGCAATGTGTTTTTTGCTGTCAGAGGTTAATTTGGTCGCATACAGTGGTCGCATAATGTTATCTCATGCTTAAAACCTGCTTGTGCTTGCTAATGTTGCGGTGAAGGCTACTGTAGGTCAGCAGGATGTTTTTAACTTTCTTTTTTTCTCAAAGTGGTATTGTGTGAAGCACCTAGGAGCAGTCGATATGTTAGTTGCAGGAAGCAGTGGTTGGAGCATTTTCACTTTGGAGAAGCAGGGAACATTTGTCATTCACCTCAAAACAAAGACCTAAAATTATGAGGACCTGACTTAGTGGAGACCTGAGATGTGGAAGGCCCGTAACTCTCTCACAGCTTAAGATAAACTCCATTTTGTAAACGTGACCAACAATTTTACACCTGTACAACTTGTGGGGGAGGAAAAGCATCAGTCTCACCTCTGGGGACCAAAAACTAGTGGTCATCAAGCCTTTTAAAGAATTACAGTTGGAGCAAAAAGAAAGCAACAGAGCCAATGCACGTCTAGTCTAATATTTTCACGTCACACGTCTAGTTCATTTTCCAGATATTTAGCTTGGTTTAACTGTGGATTGCATCAAAAATTAAATAAGGTTGGAAAGAATTGTATACATATATATATATATATATATATATATATATATATATATATATATATATATATATATATATATATATATATATATATATATGTATATATACATGTGTACATATGACATATATATATGACTGCTTCTATATATATATATGAGCCACTGCGAAGGACATTGTCAGTTAAGAGTATTTTGATATATCTATAAAAATAGCATGGTAAATTTATATAAGGGCTGCTGTACATCCAATAAAACAGAACATCAGTTCTCCCAATGAGCTGTTAAATGGTGCTTAAAATAATGAAACTTTGGGCAAAGCAAATGGCCAGAATTGATGCAAGTTGGATGCTGAATTAACTGTCAATAGGAGGTCAAAGTCAGCAAAAACTGCAAAAATTCTGTAGTTCGTCTGTAATAAGAATCATAATTCTTTAACATGGACAAACTGACTGTCAATTTTCTATTAAAGTCATAAATAAAAGGTGTTTTCGTGCAAATTGAGGACACATGGAAGCTTCTAAGGAAGCTTTTATCTGTAAAACATAACAGTTGATTCATCAAATTCTTCCTTAAATTGAACTTAGTGTTGGATAGTCATCGCATCCAACAGTCTGTGGGAAACAGGTGTTGCCGTTTGGCTCTAGGCATTTTATTTTTATTACAGAAGGCTCCTCGTATATAAATCATAACTCTGTGTGTGTATATGTGTGTGTGTGTGTGTGTGTTTGTGTCTGTTTTTTTTCTCATTTCCCATTTCTCATATCTCATGTCTGTGGTTTCACAGACAGCAGGGCCCATCTCACGAGAGCCGAAGCATGACTCAGTCCTACGCAGACTTGTGGCTGGCGGCTGTGACGGGAAAGGGAAAGGAGGGTGGTGAAGGAGAGGGAATGGAGTCAAGGGGGGTAACAGAAACAGAGGGAAGTGGAGGGTGTCAAAGATGAAATGTCTTCTCCCATTCACCCGGGGTTGCAGAGATGAGCAGCTGGCTATGAATACATGAGTGTCGGCATCACTCAACACGCACAGTGTGCACACATGCAGCTGATATGTGCAGACACTCTGGAGCAGCTGAAAATAGCTAAACAGAGGCCTTCAACAACATCTGCTAATTATCTGACAGAATGCAGACCTGGGCCCTGGATCAGAGTGGTCCCAGCTGTGGGGGCCTGGGCTGGAGGATGGCATAGGTGGAAATAAAGAGTGAGAGCAGAGACTGAGTTTAGTGAGATACATTGTCAATAACAGACAAAGAGCTTTAAGAAGGAAACTGTCTCCCAGCGCTGCAGGTGCATAGATCAGTTCGTCATAAACACATAGATTTATTTTATCCATACGTGCATCGGAGAAACAACTTGGGTCCCAGCCTTGCAGCAGCATTGGCAGGAATCACAATATCTTTGACAGTCAGTCAGTTTGTTCACCTTCCCTCAGTCTCCATCCTATTCTCCCTCCCTTTAGTCCCCTTCTACACTCAGAAAAAGAAAGACAAACTCATTTCCATACAAATGGAGTGAAAGCCTGCAGCCCAGGCACCCAGTGGAATTGCAAATATTTCATCTTTGCCTGGGAGCCTTGTGCTATTACTTCGTGGCCATTATCCCTTCTGTTTCATTCTTTCCCCTCTTTTACTTTCTATCTCTCCGTTGCCCTCATAACTTCTCACCTGCCATCCACGCATGCCTACGTTAACCTTCTGTACTTCTATCAACTCCTGGTCTACATCATTAGAATAAGATATTCTCAGAGATTTTACAGAATTACATTCACAGCTATGTGCTCAGAAGTTTGCCATCCAGGTTCTTCGATGAAGTACTTTTCTGCAACTTTCAGGACGAAGGCAGCCAGAAATCAAGTTCTGTTCCTTCTGTCTTCCTCCTTTTCCTGCAACATCCCTCCATCCTCGCCCCCTTCATTGCACCTGCCCAGTGCCCACATTCTTAGGCCCACATGGTGTCCAGCAGCTGCCAGGTCAGCAAAGGTGCTGGAGCACAGATTGCCTGGCGCTGGCCTCCTACTCAGGCGAACTGCCAGTTGTGGACACAGAGACAGCCGGTAGGCGCTGCAGAGGGGTAGAAGATTTAACAGACTTTATAAAGCACAGTGTGTTGGCGGTGTATTCTGATTGCTGATCAAAAGTAAGGAAAGACATGTGGAGATGGAACGTCAGATCCTGAGCTGTGCACGAATAGTAATCCTCAAAATGCGAATTTGGACTTAGTCAAATGAGTTCTGAGAATTTATATTGGAACTTTCTGGCCACAGTGGAGATCCTGGCAGGAGTCAGTGAAGCTGCAAATTTCAGTCTTCCTCTGTAGTGTGGGCTTGCCAAATTCCCATCAAACACGAGGAAAACTTATTTCATCACTAGCTCTATATTTGACTCTCAAGGGGAAGGCCTTGGGAGTCCTTTACATGACTGATTTCACCAGTGGGCCTTACAAAGAAGAGCAGAGGGAGGACAGGCTAGGCCCCAGATGGACAGTGTGTAATGTTGTTAGCTATAGTTAGCCAATTTAGTCACACTGCCAGCAGCTCTCATTACATGATCTAATTCTCCCTCTCTATCTCTGTTCCCCTCCTCTTTCTCCAGCACACACACACACACACACACACAGGCCAGAGAGGATGGAGGGAGTGCCAGGAGGTGGAAGACAGACAGACAGACATGTGTGTGGAGGTGGTGGAGCTGCAGCAGCACCACTTTATGTGTTCAGGTTATGCAGGGGCCTCCCTCGCTCAGGAACTTCAAGTTTTCCAACAAGAGAAAGGCATCAAATTTTAATGACGATATTAATAATTCAGCGTCAGATTTTGCCAAGAAAACAGGTTTTCTGAAACGATCAAGCAGAAATCGATGCAGCCTCCTCTCTTGCTGCTTCTTTTTCACTCCCCATCTCTTCGTGAATGTATGGAAGGTAAGGGGAAGAGTGGAGGGAGAGGAACGCATCCCGCTTTGTACGCCATGTGCGGGAGCTTCTGTCGGTGTGCTTCCGTCTGTCCTCTTCCAGGGTGAACATCAGCTTTGTGGCCAGCAGCCTGCACTGTTACTGAGTGAATCCCATGAAGGCAGGAGCGGGTGCTTCTGCCTCAGCACTTCCAGACTGGGTCAGAGGTGCGGAGACACCATGTGGAGGGAGGTGCAAATATCAGCGAGGTTCGAGGGAAAGCAGGCACACAAGCATGTAAGCGTACACTCGTCTCCACGCACACACTTCACAAAAGCCCTGGCTGTGAGACAAACAGGCTGCTCATGCTTTTGAACAAAGCCATGCCATTGACGTGGTCTTGTGCCATTGTGAGGTTGACGTGTTGAGTCAACAGGCATGGGCCATGAGCTAATTATCACCTCTGTATGAAGCCGTCTGAAGAGGAGCAGGTACACACCCAGATCATGCATGCATGTGTGTCAGCGTATGTGTGTTTGCTTCAGAATGTCAGACACACCACTGTGTCTCAGCTTGGTGCTGCTCTGTTTTTCCTTTTATTTTTTTTTTTTATTTGAAAGAAAATATCTCCAACCTGTCTTACTACACCACCTCTCCCATTTAACCCACAGAGGCCCAAGTGTAAAGACAATACTGAAATCTGTCATCTCTCTCTTTATCTTCCCTTAGTGGCTGCGTGGATGGCTTGTCAGATTTTTCTCCACAGTCATTTTAAATTGGGGAGTTTGCAGCAAAATGTATTTATAAAAGTGTGTGGGCAGAGTGTTTTACTTATGTTTTTGGAAACACTTGACTCGTGAGGTTAGTTGGTTTGGACGTGTTTTGGCGGTGACACGTTGAGGAGGAGGAAATGTAAATCAGAAACACAAACTGGAGGAGGCTGGTTTGTTTAGTTGTTTTCCTAATTAGAAATACATTTTCCTGGGTGACACCATGACAGGTAAAATAATGTTAAAGCTCCGTCAGATTGTTGTGCTGCAGTATTTTCACCCAGACTGTGATGCCTTGCTCCAACTTGGGAGAAGTAGTCTCCATTTCAGACTGTATGCAGAAATACCCAATGTCTGTATACACTGCAGGTGATAATAAGTATTGAAACACAACTAAACAGCATGAAGCAGAGTAAACAACACATGCCTGATTTAACCCTGATTGGATTTATTTATTTGCTGTCTTTACATTGTCTCGATGATCAATAACAGACATCAACAGTTTTTTTTTCTGTATTATGTTTAAAGACAATTTTTTTTTAATTATTTTATATTGCACATCATATATTTTATTCTCTGCATCAAATTATCATTTCATCAACTAGATTTGACTCTTTTCAGTGTCTTTGGCTAAAAATATAATTGCTTTTTTATGCAGATGAGGCTACGTGACTCCGAGTTGAACTAATTCTACATCTGAGGTGGGTATAAAACTCTCCAGAGGAGGTTATCAAAGTACAAGATGAACAACTGGGTCAGAAAGTTAGCAAAGGCACCAACTTATGTGTGCATGAAAATATATGCACAGACTTAAGCTCCCACTGTGATCGTGTGATCGATCTGTGGTGGTTTTGCATGACAGTACAGTTCAGACGAAGCAATTCTGTTTGATTTCTTAAAGGCATGGAGAGAGTCAGAGCTTAAATCTGAAGGGAGAGAGACAGAAAATCTAGTTCTACACCTAAGTTTTGGATAATTTCAGCAACAATGTAGTTGATGTTGGCGTTACAGAGCTGTCTGTGACCTCATGGCATTGCATATGAATAGCATACTATTTCAATCACATGGCATGCATTCTGTCATTCCTATACCTATTTGATTTGCATGGTTGTCAAACTCCAGTCCTCCAGGGCTGCAATCCAGGAGGTTTTTGTTGTTTCCCTGGTCCAACACACCTGACTAAAATGAATGGGTCGATGTGAAGAAGTTGACAATGAGCAGATAGATTTAGGTGTGTTGGACCAGGGAAACATCAAAAACCGAGAACTGGACTTTGAGACCTGTGGATTTGAGGAAAGGTTTATGGCAGGATGTCTTCTATCAACACACTCAGAAATAGAGGTACCAGCTTGTACCTAAAAAGGTACAAATGCTTGTCGCTGGGGGTGTACTCTTTTGAGAGACATTTCTGTACCCTTCAGTTCTGGTCTATTTTTGTACCTTATCAAGTTCAACCTCACCTTTTCAAGTTATGTTTTTTATGTTTTTCACAGCATTAGGCCTGGTCCATTCCACTTAGCAATATTATTTTATCTTTAATCTAGAAATAATCTTCAAAAACTCAAAATACTGACCAGACATACACTTAGTTTGCAGCATCTGACCTTCATTGTCTGGTGTAGTAAATGACTGTTAAGTAGTACTACTGTCATCACTCAACTCTGCTGTAGTTTGTAACATTACAGCCATTAACATTACATTTTTCAATGCTGCAGGTACCCTATTGGTCAAAATGGTACAAATTTGTACTTGATGTCACTTTGAACCCTTTTTCGTACTCTGAAGGTGCTTCTGGTCTCTTAAAGACCAGTATTGTACTTTTGAGAGAACATTTCTTTAAAATGTACCTATAGGTACAGAAATGTCCTTATCTTGTACCTCTATTTTTGAGAGTGAACAGTATGTGGTGTAAATTCACATAAAAACACACAACATAATTTGACTTAGTTTGTTATTCAATACATGCTATCTTATGGTTAATGCTTCACCGGCTTATGGTTATTTTACCACTAGCAGGGAGGCAAAACCTGAATCTAAACTTGAAAATAAACAAATGACAGCACAATTAAAAAGTGAAAAATCCTCGTATAAGATCTCTTCTGTCCCTTCTTGAGGGATGAAACATTTCTTGAAGTGATCAAATTAATTTACAGAATAACAAACAGATGATGGTTGTTTTATATTTATCTGCGCTGTTTTGTGCACATTTGGTGGAAAACAACCTCCATGGGGAGATTAAAAGCAACACTGACTAACTTCCTGTGATTGTTGAGGACAAACGACGAGGTCTTGCGTGGATGTGTGTGGGTGGCACATCTGGCACTGGAGGCTAATAATCACTGTAAGCATGCGTATGTGTGTGTGTGTGTGTGTGTGTGAGAGAGAGAGAGAGAGAGAGTCTGTGCATGCATGATTCTACCTCTCTCTGTGTGCTAAGACATCTTCCATGGGTCTCAGTGTTTCAATTTGTAATGTTGCTGTTTGTGTCTGCTTCTCTCTTGTGCTTGTGTCAATGCTTACACACACACACACACACACACACACACAACCTGGAAAGTTTTTGCTTACATATGTGAGAACAACTGGTCAGTGTGTGTTTATTGTGTTGGGACGGATGGAGGGGATTGTACCTCTGTGTCACACAGACGTATCCAAAGCAGAAGAAATCATTACTCTGTGTTTTTTGTAATAAATTAGTGGGTTGAAGTAACCCAAGGCAAGGTAATACAAGGTTAATAATGCACTGTTATTCCCCATTGGCAGAAATAAACAATCTCCTTTGTTTATTTGCCTTCACACTCCCACGAGAAGCCAGGAACAGCAGGACAGAGGCATGGAAACAGGGGAATGGAGGTAGAAAATGACGGAGAGTGAGAGTAAGAAATATAGATGACAAATATATGATGCTCCATTCCCGTTTCAACACCCACCTACCTCTCCTGCCGTGTCCTTCGTCGTGCTTGAGTGAAAAAATTAAAACAGGTCGACCTACGTACGTCATTTTTCTCTCGTCCATTTTCCTTTCTTCCCATCAGACCGTCTTATCTGTCTCCTTTACTCTTTCTTCCTCCCACACTGCTGGTCATCGCATGGGTCAGGATGGGAGTCACGACGAGCTCATGGGTGACCCCTCCCCTTACTAACTGTCATTCATCACATCCCACAATTGACAGCTGCCTCTACCCACTCACACTTTCACCTCTGCATTTCTCATGGAAGACAATGTGTTGCATGTAGCGTGATGTAGCAGTACGCCTAGTCTCTGAAACCCGCTACAGCCATGTGACATGTTGTGTTTGTGCAGCATTATGGACAATTTGTCTTTTTTTTTTTTTTATAACTTACCATTCACTTTGTAAAATGAAAAGCATTTCAGCTATTTTCATCTTGACTTGATAACATAAAAATAGCAAACAAAAGGCTTAATGTATTTATTTCAACATGAATCATTTATGCTGAGTGTGTCTTTGCATAAAAAGAAAGAAAGAATCCTTTCCATCCTCTGAGAGCAGCTTTGGTTTTCATGGTTGTACAGCAACAAGAGCACAGGGAGCAGAGCGAGAACAAACTTGTCACGTTTTATTGCAAGAGATGGTGTTCTTTCCTTATGACAGCTCTCCCCGTGGTGACATTCAGGCCCCCACAGTTGTCATCTGATGATCTCATTGGTGAAACTCACACATAGACACAAACACACGCTCACCTGCCTGGTCGAGACCTCAGCTCTCTTCCTGAATACACAATTCTTAGAATTGTGGTCACCTTAAGCAGAAACCTGGTATGCATGAAGAGCCCACACATATTTGCAAATTTACATAGCGAACACAAGCCAAAGCTAAAAGGTGAGCCGGACTGATTGTTGCACATGCAACCTCTGTCTCCTGCATGGTGAAACTGGACTGATAATGCAGGAGTGGGAGGTAGAGGCCAGAGACACAGAGTGGAGTGAGCAGCAGTGTGAGAGTCAGATAGGAAGTGAAGCAGCTAAAAACGGAGCTCACATGCGAGGCGAGCCTGTCAGATGAACTACTAAAACCCACCACAGGGACTCGCTAACTAGGTCACCCAGGACCTTTGGGTCTGGGTGAGCTCGGCACTTTTCAAAGATATTCCAGTTTCTCTCCATTAAGGTGGAGCAGAGGAGTTTGGGATTTATCATGTCCACCTTAATCTCCACCGAGGGAATGCTCATTATGCCTTATCTACCACCATGATCATTTTTTAGCATTTCCATTTCCCTAGGTAAACACTTATTTTCACCTCAGCTCTATTGTGCTGTGTGTGCATCACTGAAATGAGGTCGACGCATCCCTATTGATTCCTTTCAAAGATGCAATACTTCTTTGTAAAACTTATCAGAGCTCTTCTTCAGAAGTGCATTTAAACTGAAACAACCTGCACTGAAAAAGTAAGCTATCAGTCCAACATTTGCATGTCTTTATATGTAACTTTATGGCACATGCAGTTTCAAAAGATTTCATTTTAGATATTCAGTACCTTGAAATGAGGTTGTAAAAACAAGAAGTGGTTTCCACTTTTAAGCTTTTCTGTTGAGCAAAAATGGTTTTATAAAACAAATGTGATAAAATTCGATTAAATTGAGTTAAATTTAATAAAATGAACATTAGATTATGTATTTACTTATTTATTCATTCATTCAAAAAAATCATTTTGTTCCATGAGTCCTATTAATTTTAGATTTTGTGTTATTTCTTATAGCTTTTAACCCTGACATTGGAGACTAACGCTGGACTGTGAGGTAAAGGATTAGTGGCTGGGTTGGTAAGTGGAGGTCCTTATGTGCACTTTACCTGTGTGAGAGTGTGAAAGATTAAGATTAGATGTGTGTTTTTGTTTTGTAATATGGTTATGTTAGATGCTTATGCTTGGGTATGTGAAGGCTTGTCTTAAACTTTGTTTTGTTCATTTTTAGTTGTTATTGTTCTTTAGTAAAGAACTTTGTGCTAACTTTGTGCTGTTTTACACACACACACACACACACACACACATATACATAAATATATATATATATATATATATATATATATATATATATATATTCACATATAACTTGACTGATTGATTGATTGATTGTTATTTTTCTTGAAGCAACCTTTCATCTTAGCAGCTGTACAATATATGAAGCAGAGAAATCATCTTGAAAGATCACTTATACTTGATTCTAATCATAACAACCTGCAAGTTATTGCGTTGCAAACATATAAGAAAATCACCAACTAAGATCACTGGTCATTTTCTTTGCAGGGTCTGCGGTGCACTTCCTTCAGATGAGACGTCTTCTATGTTCTACAACAGAGGTCCCCAACCCTGGTCCTCAAGGACCGGTGTCCTGCAGGTATTCCAAGTGTTCCTGCTGGAACATACCTGACTCAGACTCAGACAAGCTCTGCACATGTCTGCTAAATACACATTGACTTGGATCAGGTGTGTTGCAGCAGGACACTTGGAAAACCTGCAGGACACCGGTCCTTGAGGACCAGGATTGGGGATCCCTGTTCTGCAAGATTGGAGGAACCAACCCTGGAGCTTAGCTTTAGAAAGTCCAACATTTGGTTGTTTGATTGCATGTCTATCACCTCTGATTATTAAAAGAAGACCATAACGTATAAGGAAAGATAGCTTTAGAGCATAGATTCTCTATGTCATATGGAAAGCGGCCACATTTGGATTTGAAAGAGGAGGGGAACAGATAACACTCTGCTGTTTTAGCCAGCTTATTCGACTCACTGTGAGAAACTCTAGCAGAAAAACATATAAATAAGCAGAAAGGCCCCAGCAGACCAGAATGAAGCTGGAATCTTTTTGCTGTGGTATCACTGCAGACCTCTATCTATTGATGTTGCGATTGTGAAAATATCTACAACTGTATGCATGAGAGGAAGAAACAGTGGGTATGTGCATGTGTGTATGTGTTGTTTTCCATCTTATGTAGACAGACACATTTCAGAATTTTTGGGTAGTGACTGTAATAAAACCAGCACCCAGAGCCCACACAGAGTAGCGTTCAGACAGCATGTGCACGTTCATGCACATCAAAAGCCATGATGAACAGACTGTTGCTCATAAAGGCTCTCCTACAAGCTTAAACCACTTACTCACCTGCAAGTTTTAATTACACTTCCTGCATTGTTATCTAACAAAACTTCAGACACCCACAGCCTCTTTGCTGCCCGCCGTTTTAATTCCTTTTCTTCTCTTTCAGATGCCATTCAGCTGGTTTTCCTGTGACTGCCCCAGTGAGTCAAACCATTACATCTCCTCTAGTCCTGTTTTTCCTGCCTCAAAGCTGCGTCCACTCCCACTTGTTTACATTCACACAGTATACAGATGGTTTCGCGAGGGCAAGGGGGGGGCAAGGATGTGAATAAGATGTGAGCATTTTTGTATGATTAGTGCAGGACGATTCATTTACTTGGCCTCCCATCACCCACACGCTCACACTAAAGTACATACATTTTCCGACACAAAACACGTGCGCCATGATATACATAAAACATACAGAGTATGCATCAAAGATATTCCAGTATGCATCAGTTTATTCTGCTCATCCACACATAGTTTGGTTCTCAAGTCTCCTGTAACTTGTTTAAGTGCCTTTTGTGCTGTTGATCAGTTGGTTAGCACCAAGCACCAAAGCTCCATCACCATAGTGTCTCCTTTCACAGAGCCTACCCGTATTTTACAGTCTTCTGTCATTTCGGGTGGTTTGGAGCCAGTGCAGTAATTCCATATGGGTCAGCAAAGAAGGAATTCAGTGTGGGTGACTGTAAAGCATAATTGCTTAAACAAAAACAACCTCAACTTTCCCTGACCATGAGTAGTGCGTTACTGGGTGTTCTGACACGTGACAAGCCTCTCCTTGTTCCCCACATGTCAGTTGGTCTTCGTTAAGATGAAGACATGTTTGTCCATTGTTGCCACTGCCAGGGAACATGGAAAAAAAGACATGATGACCTTTTTTTTTTTTTTTTTAAGATTAAAATAAATGTATTTTGCAGTTATTCAGTTCAATTCAACTTTTTTAGTATAGCACCACTTCATAACAATGTTGTCACGGGGAACTTTACATACACGAATCAACATACACATCAGTTCGAGCCAATTCATACATATCCTATAATAGAAACCAACTGATTGCATCGAGTCATGACTTTGATCCAATCCCCCATCCTGAGCATGCACGCGGCAACAGTGGGAATGAAAAAACTCTCCTTTAACAGGAAGAAAACCTCCGGCAGAACCCGACTCAGGGAGGGCAGCCATCCGCCTCGACTGGTTGGGGTGGAGAGGACAGGAAAGATAGATCAACATGTACAACTGCACTTATTCAGGAAGACCTGCGGAAAAAAATGAGAAACAAGTTAGAGAAGGCAATACTGGCATATATTTATACATTAATACATTAGAGAAATAGAGCGAGGTACATCTCAGTGCATCAGGCAACATCCCCATTGCCACATAAGTAATGGTTGGCTAGACTACCTATAACTATAAGAGCTTAGAGCATAACCTGGACAGTTGGGTCCCATTATGTTGGTAAAAGAAATTACTGACATTTATGCATCAACAATGTTAAAAAGGCTTCTCCTTATAGGTATGATTGATACATTTGCATGTGAACAGAAGCAGCATTTACTGTGTATTTCTAAGATCCATTTGACAGGCTTGTGAGGGTCTGTGAAGTATTCTTTCTTGTGTGTGTTTGAGCTTTCTACGTCTGTAGCTCGCTGTACTTCGTCACTCACAGCTCCTCTGGTTACAACCTGCCCCTCTAGGGAGCTGCTGGGGCCCTCTGGCTAAATTAGTTTCAGCAGCAGCGGGAACCGGAGTTGCAGGACCCCATAACCTCTCTTTGGATTACAGAACTCTGACCTGTCTCTCTGTCAAGGCCTTCAAAGCCTTTGAAGTTTCACATGGCTTTTCCTTCCTCACGCCACCCTACTCCACATGACTGATCTACCTCCGCCTTCCACCAACCTTCCCTCATCTTTTCACCCTCTTTTTTTTTAATGCCATCTCACACCTCCTTCCCACCTCTTTGCCTACAGGTTGGGGAACCCTTCTTGGTTTGCACCCTCCCTCAACTTCCTCCCTCTCCTCTGGCCTCCAATCCTTTCCCTGTTCATTTGGTTCTTTTTCATTCTTTCTTTGTCTCTCTCTCTCTACCCCTGAGGGTACCACTGTGGGTACTCCTCCTCATCTTGTCTGAGTCCCAATTTTCTCTTCCTTTAGTATTTTATTTTCTCTCTTTTATGCATTTTCACATCACTTCTCTTTTCTCCAACAAGTCCTCAGGATCTGTTTCCTCTCCCACTCTTTTTCTCAACTTCTCACATCATCTTGTAGCCTACTTCCCTCTTCTCATCACATACACATATACCAAAAAAATTCTCTTTACCCCTTCTGCTGCACTCTGTTCCATCTTCCTCCCCCTTCCTTCCTCTTGTCACCCCTCCCTTCCTCTTTTGGACTTTGTTCTTATGGTTTATTGCATGCCTCACACATTCCTTTGCACTGACTGGCTGTGTTTACACTGACATCCTCTATTCTACGTGTGGACCGCAGCCCTACAAACCCAACACACACAGAAGCGCACACACACAGATTCCCAAAATCCTGCTTCATTTCACAGACCACAGAAAATAAAGGCAAGTAACAGCAGGTAGTTTAATAAAGATTAGAAATGAACGCTATGCTTTATGTATGAATATTCCACTGGCCCTTGATCCTTTTGGAAGTAATTACATTTACACATGTACATTCACACATTCTCTCTCCAAAGTTGGGCCTTTTTCAGTAACATTCAGGGTAAAGAGGCAAAGCTGGAAGTTTAAATGGAACTTAAACACATTAGAGTACATTATGCCTCCGAGGTTACTGAGTAGAGTCAGGAGCTGCCAAACTGTAATAGCGTCCTTAATCATGTACTGCCTGATCCTTCAGCATGGAAGCAAGAGAAGCATAGCCCAGATTAATTGATAAATAAATGCAGCCGAGTGGGTCTTTTTATAGCTCCAGCAGCGACAGGACAATATGCAGCTGTGTGAACTGTTTATTTCTTTAAACAGTGGGAATATGGTAGCACTGGCTGGATAGGAGGGACAAAACAAAATAAAGAACAGTGGAAAGTAAATGAGAGCTAAAGGCGCAAAAAAAAAAACTGGAGGGAGGCATAACAGCATTTCTATCATAAGGTCATCTTTATCCACAGCATACGCGTCACGTCGGCGTTACTTACCTAAGGACAGTCAGCACATTTAAAATGTCACCGTCTATGGTTCGTATTGTGTAATGCCAGACTCACCCAACCGCTCACAGATTGGATTTGTGAGTAGTGTAAGAGCAGAAGAGAAGCACATACTGATCTTATGCATCGGCCAAAGCCCAACCCTGTTCATTCCAGGTGCTTCGTTTTGCAAGATTCTTCCACTACATCCACCTCCTCCGCCAAACCCATCCGCAGGATGGATGCTAAATCGCCTACATGTCATGCTGTACTGCATGCGTGTCATTACTTCCTGTGTTATTCTTCCATTCACCTGTCAGTCTTGCTTAATGCGTTCTATTATTCAATGAAATAATTCTCTTTTGTGGACAAGTCGTAGATATTCAGTGGGATGACACTGTAAATGTTGGCTTTATCACCAATTAGCTATTGTTTAAAACACTCAACGAGCCCACATTTATGATTTAGAGAAGCTTGACTAAGCCCAGTATTTATGGTTAAACACAAGCATGATCATTCCAGAGCTCCTCCTCACCAGTCCCTGCCTCATCTTGTGTTGCATCCTACGTCACTGATACAGTGTTGTTTTTGTGTGCGCTATGTCCGTCATGCAAGATTACAGTCAAACGCCAGGAAGATTAGAAGGTGTTGCAAATGGATCTAAACATTTAAGGAGTGACTCTTTTTTTTTTTTTTTTTTTTTTTTACTTTCCTGGCACACACACCTTTACTTCCAGTAAGCGCTGCATGTCCGCCTCTTTCTTTAAGCTTCCTTGAAAACTGAAATTGATGCCAATGGCTCTGGAGCAGCCCAACAAGGAGTTAACACCTCAGATGGAGAGACATGGTGGAGGGATGAGTGGGAGGAGAAGGAAAAGCAGGGTGTGAAGGAGAAAAGGAGTGGCTGGCAGCATGCACAAAGGAGGTGAGCTCAGGGCTGTGGAATCAGGAACTGCTCTTTGCTCTTTACTCTGCTACACCCCTGCACTACTGCCACTGCAACACCCACACCTCCACCCATGCGACCTCTGCTCTACTTCAGTCCAGCTGGAATACTGACTTTCAGCCCACCCCCTCTTATAGTTTCTACCCTGACTTGTCTTGAAAAGCATGAGGAAAGACATGAGAGACAGGTTAGAAGCTTTGTGCAACCATCACTTTGCTTGTGAATTGGACTTATGCTTGAATCAAAAAGTCCCAGACAAAACCATTTAAATCAGATGCATTTACCTTCTGTGCTGTTTCTCTTAAGCATAAGTGCCACTGGGAGACTAAAAATATCTCTCTGAGCAGCAGAAGGAAAGTCTGATTCCACACAGGGCTCTGTTAAAACCCACAGATTCAGCAGTGCAGTCTTCAGGCTGATTCCAGTGAGGATCAGTCTTGCCTCTAGAGTTAGTGTTTGTACTGATTGAGACAAGGAAAAATACTCACACATAGTCTCAGTTGGGGTAAATTCCAGTAAAAGTACATTGCGTACAGGGAAACTGACTTCAGAGTGTGCATGCTGATCTAGAAAATATTACTTAACTTTGGCGGAACTCTAGTTGTTCTGTTTCTGACGTCTCTGATTCATTCATGAGCCATCTTTTGTGGTTCAGAGGGAAAAAATGACAACATATCTGTCTGTTATCTATGTTTTTACTGGTTATCAGCTTCTTACATCCGGCATGTCAAGTAAATTCTCCTTCCGAATTCAAACACTTCAGGCATGGCTGGCATGAAGCCCTCTTCAGTGTATTTGTCACAACATATCTTTAGTGGTGAGAGACCGTAGACACTATCTGTCTGCTGTTACACAAGATGAGTCACAAAACCCTTCTGCGTGAATAAATACAAACTTTTCCAGCTAACTTTTTCAAATCCCAGTTAGTTTCCGATGAAGAGAAAAAGAAACTGATGAGGTGGCTTTTGAAATTATAGAATATTTCTCTCTTAAGTTCAAGTTCAAGGCTGCTTGCTGTGGCCAGGTAATCGGCTGAGGAATAGATGGGTCAGTGGCTTGAAACAAAAAAGGAAGAAGACAGCAGCGCGCACATCTGTCATCCATTTGAAGACGGGAAGGACGGGGCTAGTTTCTGCTTACCTGTTCACAATCAGCCCAGGAGGGGCAGGGAGGACATTAATCATGAAGCTGGGGAGTAAATAGCGAGGAAACAAACCGCCATCTGTCTGGGCCTATTGATTTTTACATAAAAAGCAAATACATCTATTCTGTTTGCGCTGCCTCCCACTTCTGTCTGCCTATTGGGTGGGTGCAGAGTTGAAGTTTACCTTTCGACATCGTGCTCCTTTGATAATCCTTACATATGACTGAACCTAGAGCCTGATGACTCCCTTTTGCAAGGTGTCACTGGCTGAGAAATGGAGCAAACATGAAGAGCTTGATCTCCAGTGAGTCACTATAAGATACAAAGAGTTGGCGTTGCCACAATGGCGACGAGCTGGTGCTTTAGGCAGGTAGCCTCTGGGTTCTTTAAGCAATGAACAGAGCAGAGAGTCGGTGACGTACACATGACTGACCTCAACAAGGGAAATGACAAAGATGGTCAAAGAACCAGCCTCTTACGGTCTAATCTTTAAGAAATGCAACTCTGTCAGTCTTCCAGCTGACACCTCAAAGCGAATGTATCTGCTCACATCTTTAAATTGTCAAAAAAAAAACAAAAAAACGGTGTGCTTGGAGGTAGGACAGGAAGAGCAAGATGCAGAGACTGATCCAGAGGAAAGTAGAGAGCTTTAATGTCTTGTGTCAGCACCACCTGCCTACTCTTATGAAATCTCTTCATGTTCCACCCACTGAGTTCCCAATCCTCCATTCTGCCCTTGAACAGACACTAATTCAACCACCGAATCTAATCCCTAATGTAAAGACCTGATAAATTCCTTTCACTGTCACCCTGTAAATGTTTATCATTATATGGGTGGTATTCACAGAATTATCATTGAGGGGCGTAATGACTTTTTATGAGGTCTGACTAAGGTTTGTGGGTAGATAACCTAACAAAGAGAGCCTAGGTGCTCTGTGTGTGTATTATCCTCCCTATTTTGGCTTTGATCATTTTGGCATTTTGCTGTAGACACTTTAGACATACAGCTGATGCAACCAAAATGTCATCTCTCTTTTTTGTACAACCGCTGGAGAGAGGGCCTTTTCATTTCGGGGGAGAATTTGAAACAGCTCTAACCTTTCTTGAACAATGCTGCCACTTTACGCTGTGGAATTCCTAATTCAGCCAAAGGCGGTCCACGGCACCTGCTTTCAGCAGCACACAAGTCCTCTGAGAAAGTCTGCAGACAGAGAGAAAAGGCATGGAGAGATGCATTAGCAACTTGTTGACAAGACTCGGGTGTCAAAAACAATATCAAACATGCACCTAAGGGCTTGTGATGTCATGTGGCTCAAACTGCTGAGATAAAACCAAAACATATTACGGCCTGGATCGAACTGTATGGCCATGTATTGATGGATTTGTTTATATTACGCTTGGTTCTTGCTTAGTCTGTGTGCATGGGTGCACAGATATGTACTAAACATGTTTGTCTTTGCCTTGTTCCCATGATCCTGTTCATGTCAATGCCCAACTGATCGGGACATTCCTGTCACACACACACACACACACACACACACACAGTCTAATAAATATATATATATATTTTTTACTGTTTGTTTTTGCTCAGTCTTTGTCATCCTTTTACTTCTTTTCTTTTCTCCTCCCCTTACATCCCCCATCTCTGCCTCTCACGGTCCCCTGCTCCCTCCCCTCTCTCTCTCTCTCTCGCCCCACATTCCTTGGTGAGTGGGTGGAAAGTTCAATGGGGATGTGGTATCCCAAAAGGGCAAGGGCGGGTGGGAGGCTGGGGGGGCAATTGCCTCTTACAGGAACACAGTAATGCGTGCAAAACTAGGGGCTTCTTATCCACCAGTCCAATAATCAGACATTAACCCTCTCAACCTGACCACAAGTGAGCAGCAGCCTCTTTGCAGGAGCTGCAGTGGATGTGAACGCTTAGTGGTTTGTTGTTGGTGGAGATGAGTTAAAGGTCTGAAATATTCCCAAAGACAGGTCATATCTGAAAGACTGAGACTATTATAGTTCATAAGAGATGAAACTTTGAACTATGTGTTCATGAAGGCATCTGTTTTCTGTTACACTACACTTGAACTACGGTGGCTCACCCGCATCACCTTTTGTTTCAAGTTCAAGACAGAGGCAGACAACAACTAATGAGAGAAGGACCTCTGCTGGTTAAGTCTTGATACTACAATCCTTCTTTCATCTGGGACTCAGTGTCAGCTTGACTATCTGCACCTGGAGTCAGACTTAAAACAAGGTTAAAGTTTTGGGGAGAAACGTGCATTAAGCTCATCCGTATTAGACTTTGACCTTGAAGGAAAAGAGCAACCTTGACAGACTGTGCTTGAAAGGTAGTTGTGCTTTCCGTTTTTGCTTTTTGTCACTGTAACAACTGATAAAACTACACTTAAAGAAAATGAAAGTTTTGAGCAGTTGTAGTCCCACCGTCTTGCATAACTGTCCTGCAGAGACAAACTCATCACATTAGTACGTGTGACATTCCAAAGCTTTTCCTCACTCTGCTTGCCTTCACTTTTGTCATTTCTTTGTTGTACAGCAATTAAATAAACTGGTTTTAGAAGCAGCTCTAGTCCGTGGGCTGAGAGTGTGGGAGACATACAGGAAGTGGTGGGCGACTGGCAAACTGTATTTTGCCTTCCTGTCTATGTCCTCTCTCCATGCCTGCCTCAGCCTGCTTGCCCTTTGGCTATTAATGTAACTCTAAGCTACCCACCACACACCCACGTGGCCATTGGGAGCTGCTGTGCACTAGAAATCTCAAACATACACACACACACACACAAATAAACAACCATACAAACAGACCAAGCATTACATGCCAAATGATATTTGTAAATAATTAGGAAGCTAAAAAAGAAGGTAACATGTTAGGTGTGAAGTGGACAGTATGTGCCCTCGTGGCATTCTGTCATATTAATGTATTACTTCTCTTTCATACCTTCAGGTTACATGCACAATAAACAGCAGGGTGCAGTTAAGTGAGCGCCAGTCACTTCATCAGCATGTCAGTCACAGCCATGAAGAGGTTATGTACAGTGTGCATGCACAGCAGGATAATATCAGTGATGTGATAATGAGCTTTCCACTTTCTTTAAGACACTGCAACTGCCCCTGCTCCTTCACAGCCACAGAAAGTTCAAAATGAAAGATCATTTCTCCTGGCTACTTCTCCCTCCCCTTCCTCAAGTGGGCCTGATATTTCTGAAAGTGGGCTCCAGAGTGGGGGGGCTGACTAATTTGGCACTTGAGCACTTTCAGTCTCTGCTTGGCTTTCTCCCTTTGTCCAATGTACCACTTTCATGTGTGGCACAGCCTACACGCACAAGCACATATACACTCATACACACCCATCATGATCCATGTTCCGGTTAACTACTCCTCCCCCCCTGGTCATCCAGCTCATGTGAGAACAGAGCGAACACACACTGGCATGAATCACAGTGAATCATGCAGCCCAAATAGCACCCAAAGAGAGGTGTTGCTTTTAACCAGGACACAGACTATTTCTAAATGGCCTGGGCGTGTACGTTCTCACAGGCCACAGAGGATGCTGACAATGGGCGAGCAGATGAGGGGGTTGGTGAGGTAGCAACTCCTTTTAAATGTCACCGGGGATGTATCTTCTCATCTGCAGGCTCTTGAGGTTGCAGTCTGTCTGAATACAGTACTTAAAGCAGAGAGTGAATGAACTGGAATGGAGGGGGAGGAAAGGTCTATTACACAACACAATAATTTGCAGATAAGGGGGCACAGATGGCACATCAGACTACAGATTTTTTTATCTGTCATTTAGCTTGCTCTGTAGTGAAGGACTCGGATATGTTATCTACTCCCAGTCAACACAGCTTTCTTGATTAGTATCAAAAATGAAATTCCTTTACTCATTTACTTTACTTACTTAATTACTTAAACATTAATTGAAATCTGACCAAAACAAACTTTCTAAAGCCGAAACATGACAGCAACGTTGAACTACCATGCAGACCTCTGGCTAATAAGCTTGTTAAAGTGTAATCAGTGTTACAAGTGGCTGGTAAATAAACCAGCATAATTATCATATCAAATACATTAGCTGTTAAGGGGGAGAATGATTGCGCAGACTAATTTGACAAACACTTTGTTCTTCTGTTTTTCTTTTGGCTTATTTTCTCTCCCCACATGCCAATCATGCTCAGTGTAACATATTAGAAAGTGCAGGCTCGTCAGTCCTTGGCCAGGAAATGCTGAAATGATATTTTGTCTGTCTCTAAAGCATCGTTGCTATGATCTCAAGCTGTTATAATTCCCAAATGGAAAAAAAATAAAATCAGGTAAAACAGCATAACGACGCAGTAACTTAACATTTACAGGAAATGATCGTAAATCCAATACTCATCTTGTAAACCTGCAAAGGCTTCCAACAACCTGACCAGTAGGATGATAGTAGAAAGAAAACCTCTGTTAGAAGTCATTTCTCTTCAGTTTCTGTAGAAGAGGGAGAGGAGAAGAAAGGAGGGGCCATTTCATTATCAGCCGACATGTAGGCTCATGCTGCATGGTTTTACCTAACCAACCGTTGTCATGGTAGCAGCTTGTCATGTCATCTGCATCTCACCTTGAGTGAATGGAGACCTGCGGGACATGTGCCTTGCATGAGGAGGATGTGAGGAGGAGTCGGGAGGTGGGGAGCTTAAGTGGAGGTGTGTCAGCCCTCAGAGCAGCTGGAGAGTGTTTGTGTGTTTGTGTGTGTGTGTGTGTGTGTGTGTGTGTGTGTGTGTGTGTGTGTGTGTGTGTGTGTGTGTGTGGAAGTGGCTATGGGTGTGCTTTCGCAGGTGCTGACAATTGAAGCCGCCTTTCTTGAGACCATGCTGCAAAATCAACAACATCAACAGCAGTCCACAAGCTGCTCCTTTACCTGAAAACTGCACTTTTGCTTCAAGGCAAAGTGGCCGATTCTGCTTTTTCTGTGCTCATCGTTAAGTTATTTTACTGGTTTGTAAACTTTATGGGCCTAACCACAGAGCTTGTGCATGCTTGTGAAATTAATTACAAGCTCAAGGAAATCACTGGGCAGAAATGATCATATCTTTAACTTTCAGCCTGATCAAACAAGAATTTAAGATCGTATGTATTGATCTTCTTCAGAGTTTTACTTTACACATGGATGATGATGATAATAACTGGTAAATATTTTTATTAATTCAATCTAAATCACAGACGATGGAAAAAAGTTGTGGTTTCATAAGTTAAGTATCATTTCATGACGGCCAAAACAAAGAACTGGCCGAAGTGTATTATTTAAAGGGAACAAACCGTTGAATGTCTCGTGTGCAGTTCTTCCTGAAGTTGTCCATGTCTAAATAGTTTTTCTGGAATGATTTAGCTGTGTGTATATGTGTGTGTATGTGTGTGTGTGTGTGTGTGTGTGTGTGTGTGTGTGTGTGTGTGTGTGTGTGTGTGTGTGTGTGTGTGTGTGTGTGTGCGCGCACATGTATCTCAAGTTTGAGCTTGCTGAGGAGGTGATGAGGGGAGAGGAGGAGAGGCATGGTTGGTTTCCATGACAACAACGTTTTATTTTCTCTCTCGTCAGTGGCGTTGGTGGAGGAGACAGACAGACAGGGATAAACATACAGAAGAACAGATGGATGGACACAGATAGATAGATAGATAGATAGATAGATAGATAGATAGATAGATAGATAGATAGATAGATAGATAGATAGATAGATAGACAGACAGACAGAGTGAGTCTGGCACATTTATTAGGAAGAGACAGACTTGTGGGCTGGGGTGCATGGCAGGCGGGGGTGGAAGAAGGCAGCTTAGTCGTATGCCTGCTTGTTTGCTTTGTCTTGAACACAGAGTCTCTTTGTATGCACCCCTCCCTTGTTGTAAGTGAAATAACCATCAACTTGCTTGCAGTCATCCACAAATACTGTAGAAATCTTGTGAGATATTTGTCGTCACTATCCGATAAGAAGGAAGCACACTTCTCATGAATACATGGCGCAATGGGAAACTCATATTGAACCACTATGGGTGGGTGTGTTAGCACACGGGAGTGTTTGTCTATATTTGCATTGGTGAGATCTATATAGTTTGCCACACACTCAAAACATAACTCTAAATCTCAAGATGCTATCACAGTGAGATGAAACAATGATGAAAATGCAAAAGGACAAAAACAGGGCCAAGTGGAGATGGCTTACGAACCCGCAACTCAGACTTCTTGTTGACCTTATTTAGTGTTGATGTTAAAGCCACACGAATCTGACGCCCACCTTGAGCAGCGCAATCAGGCGGCCCAAATATGCAGTCACACATGGTTGCATCTGCAACGTTTAGCAAAATAAACCAGATATACTGAGAACTTCACAAATATAAGTGCATGAATAGTGCGGAGTGGGGACGTCATCAGTTCCAGCTCAAAGTGAAATGTAAAACATGCACAAACTCATTTCATCAGCAGAATAAACCTAATATGTTGAGCCATACAAAGCTGATAACCAGTCTGCAAAGTCAAGTCAGTCAACCTTAACCCTTTAGAGCCCGACCCATGACAAAATGCTGAGAAAAGGCAAATATTTTGAATATGAGGGCTTTACTTCCACTTCGAAAGGCTTTCTTATCATTCATGCGTACACAAGTGTATACAGAACATTTTGTTGCATTGACTCATCAACAGTGTAAAGTTTATAAAATATGCCCAAAAATAGTAAGAAATTTAAGAATAAAATACTTGGCCCTTTGATTAAATGTAACAAAAAGCTGAAACCATTATTTAGGGGGGGTGGGTGGGGTCTTTACCATTTATCACAATGTGATACTATGTCAAAAATATCATAGTTTAATCTTCTACCTCCTGGTATCTATTAGGGGGCAGAAGACAAGCATCAGATTGTGTTCAACAGAATTCTGAGCAAAGTTTTTTTTCCCATAAAGTAACTTTGTTTGTCACATGATACGTTGGGCTTTATAGGGTTAAGACCACAGATTGACTATTTATCTGCAGCACACAGATTCAAGGACATCCACAATAATTTAAAAAAAAAAAATCACTCTGACTCAAACAGAAGAAATTTTTACAGCTGCTTTCATTCTTCAACACTCTGAAGCTCAGAGCATTGTTTTATTCTCTCTGTAACAATTTGTGTTGAGTGAATAAAAACAGTTTGTGTGCGTGCGTGTGACAACAATGCACATGCAAACATACGTGCTCTCTGGCAGACGGTCTTATCTGTGTGGGGAATGACTCACCTCCTCCACCTGGAGTAGAGCCAAGCCGTTCTCGCCTCCTCCCCCTTCATCTGTGTGAGCCCTTCACTTCAGTCACTCTGGCTTCACTATGGAAGCATTTCAATCATTCAAATTAGCTGTAATCACAGCCAAAGGCATGGAGTGGGAATGGCAGCACGTCACTCTGCATACTTGAGAACACTTAATGCATTGATTTTATATTGAGCATGCCGTGTTTCAAAAAGGAGAGCAAGGGAGGAAATAAATAAGCCATCCAGGCCAAGCCTTTTTTTTTTTTTTTGTCATGCGTGCTTCCAAGACAAAGGATGGAAGCAGGGATGAGAGGCTGGCCTCATAATGAGCAGCACTAAGTCTCCTTTCAGTCTTCAGAGCTGACATGTGAGAAGCCGCACATCATCAGTAGCACCAGCTGCAGTCTTCACATAATGGCACAAATTATTGGCTTGTTAATGGGCAGCTTAGCCTTGAGTGTTCAGCCTCCAACACCATTCTGGAGGAAAGGGGGACACAGGATCAATCCCTGCCTCCTTGGATGTGCTGTAAAACACGGGATGCATCTAAAGGACATCTTATCCACATCTCTCTCACTGTGTCTTTCTAATCCATACTGGCCCCTGGAGACTAATATAAGGAGACTCCTACGCTTGCCCATCCCACACCTTTTCCCTCCTCCACACACCACCCCCAGAACCACTATCTGTCCACCTCCACAGTCGGCATGTGGACAAACCCAGAATAACAATGTGATCTTGCCTCTTAAAGGCACATGGGCAGCTTTTTGCATCCTTATCTTGTTGTTGAAAACCATACGGCCACATTAATGTGAGACTCATAGCACAAATACTGCATAAACCCCACCTAATCACACGTTCCTCTCATGGATAGAGTCTGTAGAAACTTTACAGATATTCAAATATGGACTGATTTGTAATATGCAGTGAAATAAATGATCATTTGGAGCAAACAAAGGAGCCATCATCATCACACGCAAGTGTGGATGCAATAAAATAGCAAGCCTCTGCAAAGCTGTGGCTCTGGAATAACAATCAGCATCAAAGAGAGTCAAGTGCAGGACACAGCACATATAGGATGGAGTCAATGAACCTCTCAGAGAGGATACTGGCCTGTACTTGCACAAGGAAACCTGCAGTATGTTTGCTTAGACTGCCCTCTTCAGTCATATTAGTAATTCTTTTTTTAATTATGGAAATAAAAAGAAAACATAAATCAGCCTAGATATGTACTTGCATTGTGTAGTGTATTGTTATTGTTGTGCATAAACACTCCCAGTTTGGCACACTTAACTAAACAAAGTCAAGCAAAGCGCTGATTGATTGAATTATTTCCCATCTGACTGGTTTGTTTCCTTCCAACACATAAATACAACAACAGCACCAGCAACAAAGAAAGTTTTTTCTTTTTTTTTCTCTTTTTCAGCATTTTTTAAATCCATATCAATGACATTTCTTTTTTGAATCTCTCTGAAGTACCTCAGCTAGTCTATTTTGTAGTTTTTTATCTGACTAAAACTTTACTGTGAAGTTCGACAGGCCGAAGTCTGCCTCAATGGAAAACTGTGGTGATGCACAGGAAGCTGTGAGGTGAACTTGAGTAGGAGGTGCTGAGGTACAAGAAAGAAAGAAAAGGGTAGATAAGAAGTTCGAGTGCTTACAGCAGCACTATCTGCTTCTATTTTTAAACTGACTGTGGTCTTAACTTTCTAATGTTAATTGCCTGCACCATTTTGTTTACAGTAGAGGATCAGTTTCAGAGGCGGCTGCAAGCTTGTATTGCAAAGTGGTCTGCACAATACCTGCAGCATGCTGTAACACTTCATTATTCCTAGTTTAGAGAGTGTTTTAAAGGAATTTAAATAAGTTTTTTTAAATAAGCAATGTAGAGCCTTCCTTTAGCATCCCCTTGGCATCTTTGATCTTCAGTTTATCTTAAAGATAAGCAAGATGGATGCTTACTACTGATGTTTGCAATCTCATTGAATATTAATTGGACTGAGTCTTGAGTTTTGTAAAGTCTTAAAGAAGCATTTTAATGTGTCCCCTATATGTGCTGCATTGGAGATATGCTTTGAGACTATACGATAAGGACTTTAGAAACATCTGCACAGCATGAAGCTGCCGCCTCCATGCTTTGAGCTTAAAAATGATTTTCTTGAGTTGATGAAAAGTGTTGAATTTGCAGTAAATCATGCATTTATATTGTTAAATAATGAAAAAAAAAAAAAAAAATGTTGGTGTCGTCTGACCGTAGAAACGTTTTAGGAGAAAAAAACCTTTTTCCTTAACCTGTTTAGGAACTACTTGGATTTCCTCATGCTATTTTCTGTTTTTTACCCTCATGGTTAATGTGATCTTTTATGTTGTGTATACTGACAGTATACACTTAAATCAAGACCTAATTACCTGGCTTACTTCATATAATTACATATATTCTTGAAGAAATATTGCTTTATTTTCAAATTATGCTTTTTTATTTAATTGAACAAATTTGGACTGTATTGAATAGAACCTTTATATAAAATTCACAAACATTATATTACTAATGATAATTTAAGTAAACAAACAAATAAAACAAACACCACAGGGGAATGGGTGTATTTTCAAGGCAACGCATCATTTTTAGCAAGTGCTTTGAAGACTAACGATAAGAACTTGTTCCTGTTTACTCAAACTTTTTCCTGGCCTGTAATTTTCCACTCTGTACATCGGTGATTTATGATGTTTGCTGCATAGTGTTGCATTGTGTGTTGTGTTGTATCTTTTAGTCTATTCCACACTATCTTGAAGCAGCGGTTTAAAAAGTCCCATAGTGTCACCTACAGGATTTAAAGAGAATAGCATCAATGTAGTGACCACTTTCTCTCTGGCCTTGTGGATCTGCCACTTAATCAGAGGGCTGATAGCTCACTTGCTGTAGAGGAATCTGATATAACAAGCTGTAAAAAATGATTAACTTGATTATACTAATTAAAGTGGATGATTAATCCAAACACTCAAAGAATATGATTCAGAATGCTGCAGCAGGCTTCTAAAGTAAAAATCTAGCAACTAGCTTCATGTCCTTCCATGGCATTCCTTGGATTAAGTTCAGGATTTACAGTTTTCCATTCACAAACATGAACCAAATCTTTTCCTTCAACATTTTATATAGTCAGGCATTTTGTATGTTTCCAGTTGTCTTGATGTTTAACTCAACTTTGTCATGAAACTCTTCAGATTCTGTTCATGACATTTTGAACCAAGTCCAGCATACACAATCCCAAATCCATGATGTATCCACCACAATGTTTCACGGTTGGGAAAATATTCCTGTCTATATCGCATACGGTATCGCAGTGGTTTCATTTTTAATCTCCAAATATCACACCTCTTTCATCCGGTAAGCATGTTCCAAATATGTATCCATCCATCCATCCATTCATCCATCCATCCCTCTTCTACCACCTATCCAGGGATGGGTCACGGGGGCAGCAGCCTAAGCAGTTAAGCCCAGACTTCCCTCTCCCCAGCCACGTTTGCCAACTCTGCAGGGGAATCGCAAGGTGTTCCCAGGCCGGCCGAGAGATATAATCCCTCCAGCGTGTCCTGGGCCTCCTCCGGGATCTCCTCCTGGAGGAACATGTCTAGGACACCTCACCAGGAAGGCGTCCAGGAGGCATCCTGACCAGATGCCTGAGCCACCTAAACTGGCTCCTCTCAATGCGGAGGAGCGGCGGCTCTACTCTAAACCCCTCCCAGATGACCGTGCTCCACACAGTATCTCCAAGGGAGAGGCCGGCCACCTTGTTGAGGAAACTCATTTCAGCCACCTGTTTACGAGATCTCATTCTTTCGGTCACGACCCACAGCTCATGGCCATAGGTGACGGTAGGAACACAGATCGACTGGTAAATCAAGAGTACCTGAGTGGTGTCTCACAAAACTAGTCAACGAATTGAATGAATTGAACGTATTGAAGAAAGCTTTGTTGAAAAAAGCTATGAGAAATCGAGTTTGTAGTTGATAGACTTTGTGAGGAACAAGATAAACATGTGGAATAAAATAAACTAATAATGTGTGACCAAAGTTAAAATTTTTAGCCTAAATACAAAATGTGATGTGTGGCAGAATTATTATTCCCTTGGTGGCTTTATGCTGTGGAAATGCTTTTCATCAGCAGGGCTAAGGAATATGTTCATAGCTGATAAAAAGATTGATAGAACTTAATTAGCCATGCTTTTAGAAAAAACTATGAGGTGCTGCAAAAACTTGAGACAGAAGTTTGGCCTCCAACAAGGCAACAACTCTAAACATACAGGAAAAGCTACAATGGAGTGATTTAGACCCAGGGTGTCCAGCTCGTCCTCGAGGGCGTCCTCTTCTATAAATATTCCTTAAATATTATTTATGAATATTTTTTTAAATATAATATTTCAGATGATAATTTCTAATAGCTTGTAGTACCTATCAATTTGAAAGTGATGGCATTTAGTGCTTTTAATAGCTTAGTAAAAATCACTCAACCGCACCCCCTTCTGGCCAGGCAGAGAAGGTACACAGCGATGTGTTATTTTACTACTTCAGGTACATCTCAGAAAATTAGAATATTATGAAAAAGTTAGAAATTTTTTCACTCATTTCAGAATGTGAAACCCATATGTAATATATATATTCACTGCACATAGAGTGAAACATTTCAAACATTTATTTCTTGAAATTTTGATGATTGTGGCTTATAGATAATGAAAACCCAAAATGCAGTGTCTCAGAAAATTCAATGATTACATAAGATAATTGAAAAAAATGATATTTTAAACAGAAATGTCAGACTTCTGAAAAGTATGTTCATTTCCATGCACTCAATACTTGGTTGGGCCATAGGTGTAATGGAAGCCCAGGTTGCTTTGATAGCAGCCTTCAGGTCATCTACATAGTTGGGTCTGGTGTCTCATCTTCCTCTTGACAATACCCCACAGATTCTCTATGGGATTCAGATCA
Source organism: Telmatherina bonti (assembly GCF_933228915.1). NCBI lineage: Eukaryota > Metazoa > Chordata > Actinopteri > Atheriniformes > Telmatherinidae > Telmatherina > Telmatherina bonti. The sequence goes on from NC_136626.1 coordinate 27,718,151, forward strand.
GGTGAGTTTGCTGACCAATCAATCACAGTACCACCATGGTCATTGAAGCAGCTTTTGGTACCTTTGGCAGTGTGGGCAGGTCCCAAGTCTGGCTGGAAAAACAAAAAAACAAAAAAAAAAAAAAAACGGTATCTACATAAAGCTTATCAGCAGAAGGAAGCATGAAGTGCTCTGAAAATGTCCTGGTAGACGGCTGTGTTGAGTGTGCACTTCAGAAAACACAGTGGAGCAACACCAGCAGATGACATGGCTCCCCAAATCATCACTGACTGTGGAAACTTCACACTGGACTTCAAGCAACATGGATTCTGTGCCTCTCCACTCTTCCTCCAGACTCTGGGACCTTGATTTCCAAATGAAATGCAAAATTTGCTTTTATCTGAGAAACAGTCCAGTCCTTTTTCTCCTTAGCCCAGGTGAGATGCTTCTGTTGTTGTGTCTGGTTCAAGAGTGGTTTGACACAAGGAATGAGACATTTGTAGCCCATGTATAGGATTCATCTGTGCGTAATGGCTCTTGATGCGTCCAGCTTTAGTCCACTCCTTGTGAAGCTCCCCAAATTATTGGATGGATGTTGCTTGACATGCTTGACTATGCCTTTTGCTGGTGCACTTTTTCCTTCCACTCAACTTTCCATTAATATGCTTAGATACAGCACTCTGTTAACAACCAGCTTCTTTAGAAATGACCTTTTATGGCTTTCCCTCCTTGTCAAGGGTCGATGATCGTGCTAGAGCTGAGCTTAATTTGTCACCATATTCAAAGTTCTCCTTTTATTACAGCTGACATACCCAGGTCACAGTAATCATCTGTTAAATTACATAGTGTGTTAATATTTTATCTTAATATGAATTAATTGTGTGAGCAGACAAAGATAACAGTACACTGAACTGTCAAATGATTTATAACCAATTTAGAAAGAGGAGTTTTTCCAGCAGAAAAATTATGTTTGCAATTGAATAAAAAAAGAAAACACATAAAAAATGACATAATATGGCAGAATTTTATTTCAAATGTAGATACACAAAAGGAGTACAGTACACACACACATATATATATATATATATATATATATATATATATATATATATATATATATATATATATATATATATATATATATATATATATGTATGTATAAACTGAAAAACTCCTAGAAGCAGGGCCAAATTTAAACAGATCTTTCAAAGAGCATATTTATATATATATATATATTGTATATATTTCTAAAGCTATGCTGCTATTATTAAAAAGCATAAAAGCTACAACACCATGAAACACTAGAACAAGCTGCTTTATGAACTTTAAGCCAATCACATGACATCTCAGTAATCATTTATCTGCTTTTCCATCCTACCTTCAGTTACAGAATACACATATCATGATCTGATCAGTAGAATATCGGCTTGTCGTTCCTGCTGTAAAGTTTCATGACCTCATTAATCCACTCTGTATATTCAGGTATCTTGGTGTACTTATAGAGGGGGCGAGCTGTCTTTTTGGCGGCAGACACCACCCCATATGCCTTTCCATCTTGGCAGACTAATGGACCACCAGAGTCTCCCTGGAAGTACACGCATAGCAAGTAGTGAGTGTATAATGGGAACAGAAAATTAAGTATTGTTGGTGACTACCTTATATTTACATGATAAATTAAAAAGAAGTGTAATTTATTCATACCATTCCTGGTCCATGATCACCCTCAGAGCAGTACACGTCGTTACATCTCTTATTGTAGATCAGTGTTACATTGACTTCCCTGAGGACAGGAGAATTTTTTTTATTCTCTGTGCTGGTTTGTCCCCAGCCGGACACCATACATGATGTCGGTAAAACGATATCATCCTTGTCTGCAAGAGCAATTGGTTGTACTTTGATGTTGAGCTTTGCTTTGGAGGACAACTGAAATGTCATACAAAAAATATTACTTTTAAAAAAAATACATTTTCAACAGTTTGCTTCGTAATTCCTGAGAAAAAAAGAACCAGAATAAAGAGGGGAAAAAAAGTCTTTTTAAATTACTTTGAGTATCATGATGTCATTTTGGAACATGGTTGCATTGTATTCTTTATGTGGAAATGCTTGTTGCACAGCCAGGTTTTGTACTCCTGTCTTGTCATGGAAATTGTGAACCCCAAGGAGAACGTTGTACGACCTGAAATTGCAAAGCAAAATATTTCTTTTATTCTGCCTTCAAAAAATATAAAGCACTTACATTCATAATCCCTGACCTCAACATATGCAGACTAACTCCCAGCTTTTTCTGTACTAAGTTTTAAGACTTCTAGGGAAAAGGTATAAAGCATGTTGACTGACTTGGCCTGGCAGTGAGCTGCAGTCATCACAAAATCTTCATTCAGGAGGAATCCATCGCAGTACATTATACTATTATCACCCTTTTCTCTTTGCAGAATGGCCATGTATGGCCTGCTGTGTGGCAAAACTTCATGGCCTCCAATGACTTCCCCTGTAAAAACTATAGAGATCTTTGTTTGTTTATTTCTTTGTTTGTGAAACCTTCATACAATCATTTATCACTTAATTTAGCAAACAAAAGTTAAAGCCCATTCAACAAGTTCAGGATGAACCACACCAATCAACAAACACAAACATGGATTAAACATTAAATCCATTTGATGTTAAAATTCTTGTGAAAATCGAAAATAATTTTAAACAATTCAGTTTAGAGCAAAGACATTTGGTAAAAAACAAAAGCTGCACCATTCTAGTAGTAACAAAGACTCACCTTGACCATGAAGAGTCAAGACGAAGATCAGCACTGGCAAGTTACTGTGAAGAAACATGTTGAGATCACAGTCAAGGTTGGGGGCTGAAGAGTAGCTGCAAACACCTCTCACCGTTTCCCCCTTTATATGCTTCCTTGTGCTAGAGAGAAGGAAGTTACTTAGCATGTGTCTGCACTCCCCTGCAGACTACAACCTAGAAAATGGCTTCATGAAGCTGTACTTTATGTTCTTGGTGGCATTGGCCTGTCTGCCTTCCTGCCTGTCTGTCTGTCTGTCTGTCTGTCTGTCTGTCTGCTTGTCTGTCTGTCTGTCTGTCTGCCTTCCTGCCTTTCTGTCTGTCTGTCTGTCTGTCTGCTTGTCTGTCTGTCTGTCTGTCTGCCTTCCTGCCTTTCTGTCTGTCTGTCTGTCTGTCTGTCCATCCGTCTGTCTGTCTGTCTTTTAGCAGCCTAGCTCACAAAGTTATGAGTGGATTTTGATTTTTTTAAAAATCCAGAAATGTCAAAAATGAAATACAAAACAAGATGTTAAATCATGGGGGTGATCTAGATAACCGCTTGGATCCAGGGATTATTTAAAGAATTCTTTTCTATTGGAAAATAGGGATCATTTTGCCATTGCAGCTTCTAACTCAAAACAATGTCTAGAATCCCTTGAAAAAAAATACAAGCTGACATTTTGGTTGTTTTATAGATGAGTGACCCCATTGCTGGGTTGTGGTCTGTACCCTCTGACTGCTTCTAATTTTAAATGAAGTGCAGGGTCTTTTGGTTTAGCAAGTAGTAAGTGTATAGACATTTCATTAGTAAGTAGTAAGTAAATAGTCATTTCAGTAGTAAGTACTAAGTGAATAGCCATTTTATTAGTGAGTACTAAGTAAATAGTCATTTTAGTAAAGAGTGGTAAAGACAAATCTTGCAGTATAAATGATGGAGCGTGAGTCCAAAGAACCATAATATGCCTTTGTTCCAAGTTTATTTTCTATCTATTAATAGCGAATGCTAATGTATATTACTGGTGACAGAAGGTGATGCTGTTTCATCCATTTAACATTTTTATATAGTTTAGCTGTTAAAGATGCTACATGTCAATTTTTATTCTTTGGCGTTACATATTTTTGATCATTAATAGTGATATCTGCTGACCTTTCATAAATCCCTGCTGGTGTAATTACATATTGTATGTCATATCGCTACATGCAGTTGCAGGGAATAATACACTTAACAGTGTTGCTGAATTCATTGCTCCAGAGCTTTTTGTCTGAAATTCAAGTCTATAGTATTTCTTTATTCCAAAAGCAGACCACAGTTTGAAATTATAATGTTTTATCTTCAGTGTTAGAAATGATGAAGGCCCCGTAGAAGCTTACTGGAAAATTATTATAAAGTCTAATAATTTGATCTGTGGTTTGATCTTGTGGTTGTACTTTTTAACGTACTTGTGATCATTTTGGGCTTTCACAATGAGTTCACATGACGTATGAGGTGACAGAAGTGTGCACCCTCAGTGTTAACTCTGCTTGATCGTTTACTCATCTTTGTCTGTGGTTTAAAATAATCTTTGATGATAAATGATAAATAAATTATAAGTTTTTGACATTAAAAAGATTTACTTTTTAATTTTTTTAATTTATTGTGTATCAGTCGATGATTTGGTTCAGCTTCAGTTCCAGGGCTCATGTTTGTGAAAAATATCACGTTTGCTGTGTGTGTGCGAGACCTTCATCCTTCCAGTAATTAACAGGAACAAGAGATTACAATCACAAACCACTTCCCCTGCCTGATATGTGAAAAAGTGTGGCAAAGATTCACTTTAGTCTTTCGGTCTGATGCGTTTCTTTGAGTAATATACCAATTGTTTGTACAATCAAACATTTTTCATTCTTAAGGCTCTAAACTTTTTCTATTCTTTCTTTTTTTTTGTTGTTGAAATGAGGTCAAAGACATATTCAAAGTGCCAAGTCTGAGCTTATTGATATTCAGTGACATGAATTGCAAAGTAAGTTTTAGGGCTTCAAAACAAGCATTTATCATGCATTCTAATATTCATTAAATACTAAAGTAAGTTTTGGTATATCTGACTGAATCTGAGCACACAGATTCACCCTGATTCTCCCGTTGCATCACAAATAGTTGCTGTTGCTGTCATCTCAGAATGCATTTTATTTTCCTCATATATACATGTTTATGGGAATTTTTGGACCATTCTTCCAGAAGCACATTTGTGAGATCAGATGCTGATGTTGAACAAGGTGACTTGGCTCGCAGTCTTCACTCTAACTTACCCAAAAGGTGTTCTGTCCTGTGGAGGTCAAGAACCTCTGCAGGCCTGTCAAGATCTTTAACACCAAACTGGCTCATCCATGTCTTTATGGACTTTGCTTTGTGTCTTAGTGTGCAGTCATGTTGAAACAGGGAGGTACCATCCCCAAACTGTTCGTATAAAGTTACGAACATGGAAATGTCCCAAACTTCTAAGTATACTGAAGCATTCTGAATTACTTTCACTGGAACTAAGGGGTCAAGCCCAGTTTCTGACAAACAAGCCCTCACCATCAAACTTCACACTTGGCACAATGCAGTCAAACAGTGCCAAGGTTCATGGAGGTGTGGAGACCCAGGTGCAGGAACTGAGAGACAGGAAGCAGAGGAGCTACAGCAACAAGACTTTATTAAAAATATTTGACAGAACTGAAGAATGGATGGAGACATATCAGGCAACTACAGACAATGAACTAGCACTAAGAACAGAAACCAAATGGTGTAAATACCAACAGAAGAAGAACCAGACACAGATGTATTGAATGGACTAATTGAAACCAGATGAACTAACGAACAGCCTGCAAAACAGGAGACATGACACGAGGGCACTAAACAAGGAAAATTATAAAATGAAACAGGAAACCAGAACTAAAAAGACAACACAAACTCTGCATCGTGACAAACAGGTGTTGTTACCCTGGCAACCGCCAAACCCAGATTTGTCCATCAGATTGCCAGTTAAAGAAGCATGATTAGTCACTGCAGAGAACATGTTTCACATAGAGTCCACCGGTGGCGGGTTTCACACCACTGTGTTGAAACCCGATAGTTGATGCAACCACTCCAAAACTGGAGTGGTTGCATCAACTATGATCTTTAAGAAAACAAGTCAGTGTCAAACTGATAATGATAATTTCAGCATACTGGCTTAGGTATTAGAAGTAGTGCTAGTTAAGTATCCTTTCAGTGAAAAAGAAGTAATTTTCTCTTTCACAGCAAACTATAAACTCTTATCGACCTTTGTTAAACTGTAGAGAATCAACTGCTCTGGTTGATCTGCACACTATCTACATTTACAATAGTAAAAAAAATGAGACTGAATAGTTATTTATCTTTAAATGTATTCAAATGATGAAAGATTTCAAAATAGAAAAAGAGATTTATGTTGGTTCAAACTGATCACTGTTAGTAACTGCTTATATAGTATTAAAGATGCTCAACAAGAAATAAAGACTTCGACAGCTTTAAAGCTAAATGAGGATGAGGGAAAATTAGCAAGTCTGACTTCCATGACGTCTTCTTGGTGCATGAAAGCAGAGTCTCCATTAGGGAGCAGTGTTGCCCTTTCTTTTTAGAGAAATCAAAGAGAGAAACGTTCATACATAACGGAGGGACTGTAACTGTTTATCTAACAAAGAAAAGGAACAAGGAAAACCTTTTTGGATAATTTGCCTTTTTCATTGAAAACAATAACCTGTTAAGTTATCTAATTTATTCATTCATTCATTATCCTAACCGCTTAGTCCAATAAAGGGTCGCGGGGAAGCTGGAGCCTATCCCAGCAGTCTTTGGGCAAAAGGCAGGGTAAACCCTGGACAGCTCACCAGTCCATCACAGGACCACACAACCACTCACACCTATGGGCAATTTAGAGTAACTTATTCACCTAACATGCATGTGTTTGGATGGTGGGTGAAAGTTGGAATGCCCAGAGAGAACCCCTACATACACAGGGAGAAGATGCAAACTCCACAGAGAAATGCCACTGTCCAAACCTCACTCCAGCCAAGGATCAAACCAGCAACCTTTTTGCTGTGAGTCCAAAGTGCTAGCCACCATGCCACTGTGCAAACTGTTATCCAATTTAATTGTGTAAAACTGTGGATGGCGAAGAAGCAGAAAAATAAATTGCATTAACATATTCTCAATTGACAAAAAGTATATGTACATGTCTTGCTTTGCCCAGATGCTAAGATGCTTTTGGTTGTTGTTAATTTGTTGATGGGTTTATGAACAGCCATCAAAACAAAAACAAAAACAAAAAACTGAGCAGTTTTTAAAAATCACAAGCAAACTAATAAATTGATGGATCATCTGACTCAGCAACTTGAGTGGAGAATAATATCCTGTGTGCTTCTCTGGACTCACACACCACTGGGCTACCAATGTCAGAACCATACACACACTGACTGGAAACTTGATCACTTTCCAGTATTATGCAGCTTTTGACATGAATGCAAAAGTTTATTTAAAAAATCATATATGAAAAAGTAAAAAACTAAACTGGTGGGATTATCAAAACAAGGTCAAAAGGTACATTCTGTGAACAGCATTCAGTTTATGCATAGATTTCAGATTTGAAGCCATTTTTAAAACCTTAAAAGACACGGTATTAGGTTTAATTTTAAATTTGCATGTCGTAATATAACATTTATTGTCAGAAAAGCATTGAATCGAAGTGGCAGGGCAGGCTCTGGTCTAGCTGAGGCACCTCTCAGGAAATCCTCACCTCTAATGTTACATAAAGAACAAAATCAACCAGGAGACACACATCAAATCTTAATGACTGTTTTTTCTTTGATTGAAAGGATCCAGTCGTTGTAGTCGGGGATCTTGGTGTACGTATAAAGTTTGTGTCCTGGTGAATTTTTCATGGCAGACACCACCCCGTATACCATTCCTTCTTTGCAGACCAATGGACCCCCAGAATCTCCCTAAATTAACATACAAAGTATGTAGCAAGTATGTGCAAAGATTACGCAAGGAATTGTTATCAAAGATCAATTTTTTTTACTTCAAGATGCAAAAATGCACGTACCTCACGTGGACCATTCACTCCTTCTGAACAGTACGAGTTTTGCTGTTCACAGTACTCATTGCTGACCAATGTTATGTCAACCTCCATGAGTTTGGAAGACATCCCTGTATTTTCGTTGTCTACTCGTCCCCAGCCACACACGATACACGGGTTTGGCAGAGATTTGTCATCATATTCTGCAAGCTTTATAGGTTTAACACTGCTGGTGAACTTTGCCTTGGACCCCAACTTTAAGCACAGAGAGAAATATGAAATATGAATTAGCATCTGAAATGAGTGTCTCATTAGTATACATTTCCTGTGGATTCAGTTTCATTGATGACATTTTCAAAGGAAAAAATGGCCAATTTTAAACAAAGAAAAGTTACACACTTACCTTAAGAAGCATCACATCATTTATGTATCCAGTTTTATTGTAGCCTTCATGTGGAAATGACTGTTCCACCTCTATTTGCTGCACTTCATCGTTTAAAGCGGTTGTATCGTGAACTCCTAAAAAGACTGTGTAGGAGCTGCAACAAAAGCATAAATGTCAAGTTACTTTAGCTCCCACCGTATTGGGTTAGGTTGAATAAAAGGCCCTGTTCCCACACAGTTAACATGGAGTATGTAAACTGACCTGCTATAGCAGTGGGCTGCAGTCATCACAAAATCCTGATTGATAAGAAATCCACCACAGTAGCGTACGTCACCGTTTTCCAAATGCTTCCTCACAATCGCCATGTAAGGTCGGCTATGTGGCACAACCTCATGGCCTCCAAAGATTCTCCCTGCATAAACTTAGAATAAAGAAAAGATGAATTAACATCTGGAACGTTCCTCATTCTGTAGAGTAGAACATGTTTTCTCATAACCTGGATGAAAAAGTAAGGAGATCATTAAAACGTTCAGCTTTGTGGAAGAGCACATTCTAAAAACTACAGTATATTTTACTTCAGGATATATAGATATATATGTATATGACAAATATATATACATATACATATACATATAAATATATATATATATATATAAATATATATATATATATATATATATATATATATATATATATATATATATATATATATATATATATATATATATATATATATATATATATATATATATATATATATATATATCTGCAGTTCCTGGGCAGGCAAAGTTGTACAATTTAAAAAGTATTTAGAAATCTACAACAGCTGTATAACATACACTTACATGTTTGAACACCTTTGGAGTCATACTGAATGCTGTATAAATATGATGACGTGGAGAACAAATGAAAAAAAAAATTCAGTATGAAAATGAATTTCCCTTTGAAAGGATTCAGCTGTAGCTTTAAATATGTTTCAAATCATCAATTCTGACAAAAATGAAGCAGAATTAGAAAATTTGGACATAGTATGCTCAGATGAGGTCTCAAAAATGGGACTTTTGGATGTTAGCACAGTTTGGCACTGTTAGCTCTCAATATCCCCCCCAATTGGGGGAGATATAATATACCTACTGTCTTTTTTTGACAGGTCATAAGAGGATTTTATTTAGCTAATCTGATGGCGAAAATTATTTTTTGAATTAAAAGGTTGTAGAGCCCTTCATAAGGCAACAAATGTAATACTTTGATGCTGTATAAATTTAGCGTGTGCAGCATTAACTGAAGCAAGAAAAGCATAACCTAAGTCTTGTCATTACTGCTCTTAAGAATTTTAAAAGCATAATAAAACAAAACAAAAAAAGATTATTTCTTCATTTCTCACCTTGGCCATATAGAGTCACCACGAGCATGAATACCAGATTGCAGTGGGTAGACATCGTAGAGGTTCAGCTGAGCTATGATGCAAAACAGCAGGAAACATCAGAGGTGATTTCCAATCTCTTAAAACTGCCTCGCTGTGTTTTATAGCGAAAAGGAAGAGTCCATTTTGCATATGCAAATATCGTGGCTTTGAAGCTCTTTGTAATGATGACATGTCTATCTTTAGAACCAAGCGCAACTTTCGTCTGCAATGCATAACTTTATCAGTAATTAAATACTTTATCATCTGCCTGAATATTACAAACATACTATAATGCCATATAAAAGTCTAGTAAAAAATAATGCATATGAATTAAGTACATTCATCACTGTGTTTAGCTATTTTTCCAAAGCCAAAACTTTTTTTCTTCTTTTTTTAGGGTCATAATGCATTTCCCTGCACACGCTTTGTATCATAAATACTTTGGTCTGGACTCTCATTTCCATAAATTTACATAGCTTGAAAAACCACTTCTAAAGTACATACCTGACCACAAGTTAACTTGTAATTGACTCAAATGCTGAAAGCTTGAGGATAAATCAGACCAGTGGAGTGTACTGTAGTATAATTGGTCATAATTTATCCACTGATGCTTCTGTGGTATTACTCACATATTTAAAGCTCTGAGTTGATATTTCATGTTCAAAGCAGTGGCTCTTTGAGAGGAGCCTCTGTGTCTGTCACGCCGCACCAAAGGTAACATTAGTCTGATGTTATCACGTCATAACACAGTGCATAAAAATAGGATTTGTTTGAAAGTGAGGTTTGTGGAACTTGAAGGGGAAATATGACCCCCCCTAAGCCACCAGAAGAATGAAGAAATGGCAAGGACTTTGTGGGACACAGGAGGAAATCAGTCAAACTCCCAATGCAATCATTTTTGGGAGGTTATATGTGAGCCTACACTTAAGCTTTGAAGTAAATTTGAATATTTTCTCTATTGGAAAATTATATGTGTGGTAAAAATACAGTGCAGTCCAGAAACTATTCCTATATTGTTGTTTTTATCTGCTTTGCTTTGCTGTTTTTGCAGGTATATTTGGGCCATGATTTAAACCACTGCTTGAAATAAAGGAATCATCATATCTTGTAGATTAAAAAAGAAAGGAAAAAGGTCAGAAAACATGAGAGACTGTTGGATATACAGCTACATTATGATGAAAGACAAGCCATGACCTTGGATGCTTACTCCAGTCAAGGTCTGTGGATCAAACGTGTTAATATAACTGTGCCAAGGAGACTTGAGAAGACCTGCAACACTGAGAACAGTGGTAGAACTTAATCTTTTTTGGCAGGGTAGTCAAGCCTAAAAACATGCAGCTTTCTGACCACAGTGTGCTGATATGTCTGTTACATCACTTCCTCAGTCTAGACACAAGTATGTCCTGCATATCTTTCTTGTAAACCTTATAATTGTTTTCAATGATGCACAGAAGAATGCTATAATGTGTTTCAGTCAGAAGACAGGGAGGGGGTTGGGGAAGGAGATGAGCAAACAGGTTTTTGGATGTGAGTGCCTGGAGTCCAGGGCAGTGATGGGAATTACAGGACACACAGAGAGGACGTCGCTTGGTAGAACGGGGCCTTTATCGTTAGCCCGTCACTTTTATGAGGACCACGGGGCTGACTGGTTTAGCCATTGGACACACCAGCTAAGAAAGCTGGAATGTGATAGCAACCATCAATCAACGTGCAAATTACATGTTTATTAAGAGGAAAGGAAAATGATAATAATAAAACCAACAGGCAGAGAAACAGAAATTCCCAGAGCGGCCACAAAAGATCAAACTGTGAGTTTAAATGAAATCACATATGGGAGCAGAAGTTTATGACCTGAGAACTGAGCTGATGTGTCACCCACTGCACTCAGCAAGCACCTTAATATTAGCTCACCCATACCTGTGCCTAAAAACGATCCCATTTGGTCAGGTTAGATCAGATGCCAGTTGTTGTATATTGATCTTCATTAGAAGTCTACTCTAAACTAAAGATATTTCACTTTACGTCTGATGTAATAATGGGCTTCCTGCTACAGGACGTAAAACAGTGGTCCTTTGCCAAACATGGAGAAAAAAAAAAATCAGAACTTGCATTATAATTTATATGTTTGAGGTAGTTCTAATGGAAAATTATTTTCAAAAAACAGATTTTATTTACTTTAAAGGCATTCAACATCATCATTTGATTGAAATGAAAACACCAGTGTTGTTTCAGATCGTCTACATTTGAGCCTGACTATTTATGCAACTGAAAAAAAAATTGTTACCACGCAAACTATGTGAGCTCACGTAGCGTTAATCTGAGCACTCATCTAATCTCCACTGAAAAGGGAAGCTACTGAACTAACAAGAAACATAAATGAGTTATTTGTCTGATGCAATCAGAAATTCAAATTTCCACGCACAAGATGAAAAAATAATTTAAATTAGCATCTTTTTGTACTTCTTTATATTTATGCTAATCAAGCTATAAGACAAATTGTTACCGATTAGGAAAATACTGGTATCCCTCATGTGGTGGGTAACCTTTATCCAAAGCAAAAAGGTTCCCTTTCCCTGGATCGCAGCTGAGGCCTTGCTATTTTGAGCTTCTCTTCATGTGTCAGCGTGGGTTTCTCTGCAGGTACTTTAGTTTCCTCCCACACTCCTCAGACATGCAAGTTTAGTGGTGATCCTACATTAACAACATGTATTTTCTGACTGTGTTGGCCATGTGAAAGACTTGCGATGCCCCTTCACAAGCCCGAACTGCATGAAGCATAAAGAACCAACGTATGGAGTATTAAAACACTCAAAATTAAAGCTCCAGCTTCTTGTCTGAGGACCCTTATCTGGCTGTCGACAGTAAGAAAAAAAATCGCCTTTTTGCTGATAAATAATGAAACCTCTTAAAGGTACAGAGATTGAGCCTAATTCATGGACTCATTCTTATGTTTTTGAATATTACTTTTCCAGATGGAAAGGTAACGCCATGGAGATCGAGAGACTGGCCGTTGAAGCCTGCAGAGAGTCTGAAAGAGGAGAAAGAGAAGAAAACCCTCCCCGGTGCACCTGTGATTTCTATAAAACAATTTCCCTCCAAGTCAGGCTTTGACTGTTTATTTTAATTTCAGCTCAGCTGTGTTCTCTTCCAATAGACTTAAACAGACTTTGTATAATGAAAACATCCAATAAACTGGAAAAAAACAGTTTCCCCAAAAGTTTAGGATGCTTTGAATTTTGTTAAATAAATAAAACCACATGCCACATATGGCATGTGTTTTTCATCTGAGGTCAAATTTACCTTATGCTAAGACCTGGTAAGACCTTTTTCTCACATGTCTTTTTCTTTTTAACCCCATTTCCTACTTTTCTACCTACTATTGCTGTATTCTAACCATTTATAAGTGATAATGCAACACAACAATTAATATGCACTTTAACCCTTTAAAGACCTGGACGACCATTTGGTAGAGGTAAAATAGACGTGACTTTGATGAGTTTCTTGTGGAAATAAACCTGCCTGAGACATTTCTACCAATTAGTTTGGGTATGTAAAGTGTTACAACACTACAGTTTCAAATTTTAACCATTTCCATGTTATTACATTATTATTAACTTATTCAACCATTTTCTAAAAACCATTTAATCTGCTTACTCTTGTACAAAACAAATTAAAAACACTCAGAATATTTTTTTCTGACTTTTTTGTTGGTGTGAAACTGAAAGGGTTAACAAAAAGTCATTTCATCATATAATTTAATTGAATAGTACGATTTTAATGTTAACACCTTTTTTTTTTATTTGTTTGGGTTGTTTTTTTTTTCAACTGATGTGGGGTTTCATTGATATTGACATGATTTATTTACACTTGCATCAAGAAGACTTTTTTCAAAACTGGGAAGAACTGAAAACCAGCATATATCAGTGAGTCTGTTTTTACCAGCAAGAGATTCATTAAAAAAATATTGCTTTGACCCATAGAAGCACAGAACTATATAAAAGATCAAAAGTATTTAATCCTATATTAATAGTAAAGATAAAAGTTTATGTATTCTAACTTATAGCACGAGTTGACCATGAGCAGGAGATATAAACATGTCAGCTTCGAGTAAATTTTCACACATCTGTAGTGTGTGGCTGTTCTGCTTCAAAACTCTGGAAAAATATTTTTCTTATCGTGTTCATGCTTTTTGTACATTTTAACATATACAGTCTTTGAGAAAGATTCACGTTTGCCTTTTTGCTGGACACATTAGATAAAGAAAAGGACTTCAAGAGAGTTCATATTCCCACCGCAGACCGAAATTTCTCTGATGTAAACTTTGGCTTCTCATCTGACAATCAGTCCAACCACACTGACCAGAGCTTCAGGATATGAGATCTCATGATTCAAACCTCTATGATCTTATGATTCATCCTACTTCTGCTTGTTTGACAACTTTTTGTGACGAGTGTACTGTACTTCTCAAATGTTACATCGTTTGCACATGAAGTGGTAGTTCGCTCCGCCACAAAGAGGTCGTGCTTTGTTGAGCACACACTCTGGCTTCTTGTTAGTCTCAGCATCCACACACATCCATAAGTTCAAGTCTGCACTTTTCTTCATATAACGCAGCTGGCCATTGAGGTTGTGGAAGCCGCCCAGTCACAACACTGACTTAAACAATGACAGTAGAGAAGGGAAAGAGAGAAAGCATTTGACTGAGCCTTGAATGGCATAAATTATGTCAGCACTTTGGGAGTTTTTGTGTTCTGCTTGAACCACTTAAATACAAAAAGCATATGCTGTCTATCCGCTTTGGACATGGGATTCATATTTAGATGTATCAAATTTAAACCAGTGTAATGAAAAGATGGATTTCCAAGAATATGGCTGCATTTTTTTTTTTTTTGGAAACGTGATAACAACAGCAGTGAAGCGTCCATATCTTCAGTTTTGTTGTATAGGAGAACATTTGAAAGCATACATAAAAAGCTTAAAATGTCTCCTGTAAAGAAAAGATTCTGAACTTTTTTTCAGTTCTTATACAGATTTTTTTTCTTCATAATAAAAATTATATGTTTGCAGTAATTTGATTCTTGAGGTTCAGTCACACCTAAATCTTGCCTCTTAACCACTTCACAGTCTGTAAACTTGATCTGCATTTCCAGCCATGTAGGTTTGATTTGTTCTTTTACTTGTTTTTATGATAATGCTTTATATGTTTACATGAATGTCTGATGATCTAAGTCCAATGTGTGGAGCTTTTTTTGTGCCTCCAAACACACAGTTTCCATTTCAAAGGCCATGATTTTAGACTGTTAAAAACAAAGCAGGTGCCAGATGTCCAGTTGAAAAGAAATTGCTGCAAAATCAACTAATTAAGTAGTTCCATTTATTATAAAAATAATAATATACTTACATTATGGGTTAAATTTTATTTATATATTTTCAATTTGTGGCAAAAAATAACATCAAAAGCACATTGCAGATGAGGTAAAAAAATAAAATAAAATAAAATAAAATAAAATGACACCAAAAAGATAAGAGATCAGGTCAAACCCAATTAATTCCTGATAAATTAATCTGATTTCAAATCTGTTTTGTCCAGCTGTCCACAATCCAATTAAACTAAATTCCTACTGAATCACTTCAGGATCATTGTCTTTTTGTAATGGTCACCTATTCTATTCTATTCTATTCTATTCTATTCTATTCTATTCTATTCTATTCTATTCTATTCTATTCTATTCTATTCTACAGTCATTTAGCAGATGCTTTTATGCAAAGCGACTTACATATGAGTGAGAACAACACAAGCACAAAATCAAACAGTAGAGGACATCGTAGGAAGATGCTCGTGAACTGCCCACTTGGATGCAGATCCTTGCATGAAGTGTTTAATCCCTTCCCACCATATAATATCACCTATGTTACAATACAAAGAATTAATATTATAAAGTTTGTTGCAAAGAACTGGGCTAAGTTCTCCAACTTTCCAATAAATACAGCTATACTAAGTGTTGAAGTGCTCCTTCAACACTTAGTATAAGTATGTCTTGTTCAATCCGTCCATCTGCACATACATGGAGTAGTAGACAAAATGTGAAGGTTAAGGTAGCAGGAAGACAATCTGCCTTTAACTCTGAATCTGAGGTAAGAAAAACAGAACAGCCATAAAAAAGAGAAAAGAGAAAGTTAATGACACAAATAACAAAACATAATATTTACACTGAGAGAAAAGAGAGTGTAGGTGCTCAGAGCATCATGGGAAATCTCCAAAAGACACGCTTCACAGCAGCATGACTAAAGGGATGGATAAAGGTCACATATCTACAGTTCAACCAATAACTTTAAACTTGGAAAAAAGAAAAAAAAAGCCAACTTTGCATCAAAGGTCAAAGGTGAGTGGGACATTTTGATGTTCTGCAAAACACATAAAAATTCAGCATCATGAGCATCAACTCTTCTACTTTTCCACATTTTTTGTAATATGCATTTGGTATACAAATAAGGAATACTATATATAATCCATCATGCTCATACTAAGTGTGAAGCTTCAAATAATGAGGCAAACATATGTACGAAGAATCCCTCTGAGCCACAAGCTCAGCCAGGCTGTTCTTGAAACAAGATTTTCTACAATTCTTACAAGATGAGCTGATGTCAGCTCGTCACGGTTTTCTCTACAGTCATCCGCTCCAGGCACCTCACATGTGAAAAATGTTACAGGAAGTCCATTTCATAAGGAGAAGGTAGCGTCCCGTTACAGGACTCAGAATAACAGGTTTCCGTTGCACTGAGTGAGCTCACTGCATTGCATCCGTTTAACTTTTCTCATCTTCAAGTCAAAATAACTAAAAGTCTAACCAAAAGTTTGACTTCCAATTCATGTACCGCATTGTCACGACCATAAGGCGCACCATATTAAAAGGCGCAGTCTCAGTTACGGGTGCTATTTCTGTTTTTAACGCATAGATAAGGCACACTGGATTTTAGGGCGCGGGCATGATGAAACATATCGGTACTCTAGCTTAAAACATGCTTGCTTGTGTGTGTTTTAAAAAAGGTAGCGTAAGAAAAACTGTACTTTATTGAAGAATTTAGCAATGTTTTCATGTTGTTTTTTGATCAATATTCATTCACAAATCCATCAAAGTCCTCATCTTCTGTATCTGAAACGAACAGCTGGGCTAGTTCTCCATCGAACACACCGGGTTCCCGCTCGTCATTGTCAGTCAGTTTGGTTGCCGTGTGGCTCCTCTTCAATGATGCCGGCCTTTGCGAAAGCTCGAACAACAGTGCAAGCAGACACATTGGCCCAAGCATCCGCAATACATTCACAAATTGTTGCGTAACTCGCCTGGCGCTTCCTCAAAACTGTGTTCGCCATCTGTCATCCATCGCTCCCACGCCATTCGCAACTTCACTTTGAACGCCCTGTTTATACCAATGTCCAGCGGTTGGACTTCCTCCGTCAAGCCTCCCGGGATGGTAGCAAGTTCTTCACAGCGGCTGATATTAAATTCTCTCACGGCTTCTTGATTCCCACATTTGTCCGCGTAGCTGATAGCTTGCAGTTTGAACTGTGCTTCTTAAACGTGACTCTTCGCAGGTGACATTTTAATAAGGGGTCATTAGCCAAACCGATGTTTTGCATAATACACATACCGGCACTATACACCTACTAAGGACATGCCTTTAGCGTCTTCATTTACGCCCACACTTCCTCCTTTAACGTTCTCATGCTGCCCTCTGTTATGTCCGCCTTTTATCAATATAAGCAGCGTGTCGGCAGGAAATGCTCTCAGTCGGTCAAGCAAAGTTCTCATCAAAGTAACAAAACAACATTTATAGATTTTGGAACTCGGTTCACACATATGGCACACCGCATTATAAGGCGCTCCGTCCATTTTGGAGAAAATAAAAGACTTTTAAGTGCGCCTTATAGTCGTGAAAATACGGTAGTTTTAGAATTGCAGAGCTTCTGGGTATCGTGAGAAATAGCTCTTCTAAAATACCCCTGCATTGCTCAATGTCTTCTCATCAATCCATCTGTCTGAACACACAGATCCAGTGTTCTGACTGCAGAGAGGCCCTCCGAAAGCAGAGTGTCGGTCAAACCATGTGGAAACAAAAACAGGCCGATGACAAGGTGCTGTATAGGTTTTCACTGTGGTGCAGAAGAGTTGTTATAAGTAGGCAGCACAAGACCAATACATCAGCCCTGTTCATGGAGGGCAAAGCAGGGGTCAGGTATAATTAATTAGGATGGTAAGAAGATATTCAGATGTTAACTCCAGGTATTGCTGAGAGAAATGAGTGAAATGCCAGATGTGGGAGTTAGGACGATGTCACATTGGGTCATGGTATCCAGTGTAAAGCCTGCTCAGATCAACATTCATCTCTATTTTTGTGCTGGGCAATGAGCTGATAGATCCTTCCTTTTGTTTCTTTTACTTTTTGAAGGTAGAATTGGAAAAGTAATCATCACAACCAGGTTCACAGAGAAACCAGTAGCTGCTTTGCTTTTATAGCTTTGTCCTCTCAACTGTGCCATCTTTCCTTGTCTCCTTTACTCCAGGAGAGCTAAGCCTAAAGGGATCTCATGCCATTTTCCATCTTTTTTCCCCCCATGGCTGTCTGATTTGGCATTTCTCTGTATTTATGACTTGCAGCCATTCAGATGTGGGCACATGAATCTGTGTCCATGAGGGGACGCACCTTCTGTGCACATAAAACAAATCCCAACAATGGAAATCATTTAACTTCATTTAGAAGAAATACTTCAGTGTGAGGTTTTGGACATGATTAGGCAAGAGGTGTTTTGGTTATATTATGAAAAAAATATGAATCAGGCTCCCTCCTCTACACAAGTAATCCTCCTTTGTTGTGTATAGCTTTAAAAAGATATTTATGAGGATATCTACCATCGTCTCTCTGCACAAAGCAGAAATACCTGCACTGTGAACGGTTTGTACTGAAGCCAAACTTCTCAGTGCCCCAGTCCCCAGAGTTCACTTTTACACAGGAAGCCTTGACTAGATGGGTCTCAGCAGATGGGAAATGACATTGGTATTCTGAGTATTTGGCAGTCAGTAGGGAAAAGAAAAGACAGGTATTTAAAGGTATTTGGGCGGACAGACGGGACGTGGATAAAGAGGATGAGAGTGAGAACAATACGGAGTGTATCTTTAGACTGGCTTGCCTTGAGGCGGAGAGAGAGTCAGACAGTCTGCGTTTGCCATTAAAGGAGAGTGTTCAATGGATAAAACAGACGAGGACTCCTTATCTGATGGTACGGATGTGATCGTGTGCATTTGTTCTTGAGCTTCACAAGCCTCTGTTTCCTGCCTTTTTTAGATACAGTTTTGATCAGTAGCTGAATCTTTAAAGCAACAGTGTGATGCGTCTCTAAATGTTGCTGGATTTTCTGTATAATAACCCGCTGCTGGTACACAAACGGGGGCTTCCCTGGCTTCTGGCCACAATATTTCTTATGCTATTACTTAGTTTTGGCTGCTCTTGAGTGCAACTTGGCCTGTTTAATGGTTAACTTTTAGCATTCAAACGTCCGCATAATAGCTCTCATTTATCAGTGTCAGCTGTCGGTTGATTGACGGCCCTTCCTTTTCTTGGCTTGGGAAATCAAAACCATTTAGAAAAAGGAAATTAGCAAAGAAAGATGAAACAAGAGAAAGTTTGACAAAATATGGCAAAAGCTGATGGAGCTTCCTGGGAACAGAATACACACTGTAATGACATGTTTATATGCAACCAATCGGCTACGGTGACCTCATTGCACCAAAGTCTTTGTAAAAACTGATACATCTAACAATCCCTGCAAACAGAACCGTATTTTATCTTGTTCGTCTTCATTGTCAAATGCTTAAAAATGTGATCACTTGTTGGCCACAATGATTCATGTCTGGAACGTCTGGCTCTCAGCAGCAGCCCCAGTATGATATTCTTTTCAAGGTCTCAGTGTTCTCGTTTTACAGGCCACTCGTGATCTGGCAAAACAGATTGTGAAATAATGCAGGATATAGCTGAGGTTTAATCCAGTAGCAATCATGTAAGAATTTTAAACAATCAAGAATTTATCATTCGGAGCTGTTTTCGTAAAGGCTGAAGGAGGGATAATCTCTCACTTTCAGAGGTTATGGTACAGTTTTACAGCTGTAGTACTATCAAATCTGAGCAAACTATGGTGTAGAGTTCATAAAAAAACTTGGTCTAAGTGTTTATTTAAAAATAATTAGTGTCTCGTGTCTGCAGAAATATTTAGCAGCACAGACAGGAAAACCTGTGGAAAAGATGGGTAAGCTGTCAGGATTGAGGAACAGTATTTGGACCATAAGAAAGAGCTTGAAGTAATCCTTTAAAAATATGCATAACTGCAAATTCAAACAACTGTGTGTAATAAGTGCAGATTCAGCAATTTCTTTCAGGAATTAATTTTCAAGCTTGTGGATGTCGAAATTTACTTTTATCCACGTGTTTAGGTTTATTTATTTAGGTTATTTAGAACAGGTAGAAGATGTCAAAAAGTGGGAAAAGATTTTTGTAAAAGTGTCATGTTAAAGGGAATCCATTGGAACTGCTTGTTGGGCAGTCACGTAGCTTGAACAAGCAACACATTGTCAGAATGGCTCCTTAGCTGATAAGATGCAGCTGAAAACGACAGAGCAGCTGGTTCATTAATCAGTTATTTGATCTGAGACCGTTGCAATGACAAAACCTAGTTAACGAAAAAAAGACGACTTTGTGGCTCACAGTTTTGATTATCAAAGAACACTTCCTCTGCTTGAGCTGTGAAATAATGGAAAATGTGTTTGGTTATACACAATACTCTTAGGAGTTCTTTTTATTTATTTATTTTTCATTCAGAGGCCCGATTCCTTCCCATTCAGTACTGAATTAAACCTCTACATCTGAGACTGAAAAAGCACTCAGCAGTTGATTAAGTGCTCCAGAATGACTTCTATGATCTTAGACGACACACAATGGGTAGTCAAGAAGACACAAATGATTTCCTGCGTTTATTCAGGAAAGTAACTCCTGCCCTGACCTACTTTATTATATATGCATCTGCAACTTGTTCAGTTTATTATATCTGAAGGTAAATGTTGGAATATGAGGAAGACATAAAAAACATAAAACAGCAGGTTTTCCTTATTCTACCACTATTCTTTTTACTACAAGAAAAAATAAGCATATCAACACCCGTTGTGAGGTGATCTTTCAGCTGCATGTGGAGTCAGTGAGTTTGGGAAAGTAGGTTATATCCATGGTTGCTTCAATACAAATCCAAAGAAACTTTGTTAACTGTGCAATATAGAAATATGACCAACCAGTTATACTGTTTTAAGTAAAGGCTGTCCCTTTTTCTCTTGCCAGGGACAGAAAGGGCTATTTCTGTGCAGTTTCTAAGTTGGCTGCTGAGAGATGAAGAGTTTAATAAAAGCAGGTAAGTTGTGTGTAAACTGAAGTCAAGATTAGCTGCAAAGTGGCTACAAGAGTAAGCACGGCAGTGTTACTCTGAAACTAGAGATTGTTATCCTGAAAACCAACATGTTGCTCTCAACAGAGAAGGCTGTGGTTGCTGGTTGAGACAAAGAGGTTTGGATGAGTACAAGATTGAATCAGCTAAATAAGCAGAAAGACCTACATATGCAAAAGGCATACATTTCAACTCCACACAGGTGACCATTTTTTTTCTTTATAGATTTTTTTTTAGACGAGGCAAAATGCTGCATAATGCAATATTTAGTCATCTGCTGGCAGTGCAAGCAATGCACAGCTGAAGAACTGAACCTACACAATGCAGTCCATGGGAATAATTGTGGATTCTTAGCTCACTGATAATGCTGAGATAACCAGAGAATGATTCTTCAGTATTTTTGTCCCCGGCTTGCAAACACAAAAACATTGCATTCAGGTAATTCAGAGAAAAATGGATGAAATTCCTGTGGCATAAACATCTTCTTCAGCTTTCATTTTGAGGGAGATCTTTCTGTCTTGAGATGCATGTATTCTGTATCATTGCAGTTACACAATATTGCATGTTGTTTCAATATCACTACACCAAGATATGTCTGATATGCATCGTAGGAAGTGGACTAGATATGTGTGCATTTTGCATAGAGAGCATGCTCCATCCAAAGATTTCCGCTCTGCAAGTTGCAAGTGTGCAGTGAAATGGAAACATAGTAAATACAAGATAACAATACATGTGAAGATTGTAGGGCAGACTGCAGCCCAGTTCCACTAGAATTTCGGACACAGGAGCATTTGTCTACATGTCCAATATGTAGCTGTCTATAATCCAGGCTTGAAAGTTTGGAGATAACATTGTCACAACCTTTATATTTGTCCACATTTTGTTAAAGCAGCTGTTTTGTGTCTGCATTGTGTAATGTGACTGGAAACAGCCAGCCAGCTAAGTGAGTATCTTAACTGCAGTCATTAGCAGTTTGGAGCAAAGGAGAGAAGTAAGGAAGCAATCCTAAACACACCAAGCAGAAGCTCAAATTTACAAATTTAACAAACTCAAGCTCCCATCCTGTTTCAGTCATGAGACGTTTAAGGCTGTGGTGCAGAGGAAAACTGCTGAGATATTGTTATCTATGTTGGATAAGCCTGACCAGCCTCTCCACCTCACACTAGACCACTGGTGGACAGCTCTAGTCCTTAAGGGTTGCAGTCCTACATGTGTTAGGAGTTTCCCTGCTGCAACACACATGACTGAAATCAATGTGTAATTTGCAAACTTGTGCAGAATTTGACTTCAAGCTCTCCACAAGTTAGCTAATTAAGTCTGATAGGTGTCTGATAGGTGTCAGGTGTGTATAACACATGTAGGACTGAGGCCCTTGAGCACTGGAGTTGCCCACCCCTGCACTAAACAGATGCTGGAGCTTCTTTTCCAGAAGACTCATCCAGCTCTGCTGTCAGAAAGAGTCTTACCTGATAACCTTTATGCTTTATAGGGAAGTTCTTCAATCAGACAGACTCTGGACTCACAAGGACTTCTTAAATCTCCATCTTTTTCACATCTTCTGTTTTAAGTATTTTACTCAAATAGTATTTTTTTATATGTAGGAAATTTAATGTTTTATGTTTTTATTTTTATTTTTGACCTGGATAATTGTTAAGGGTATGTTGTATAGGATTTTTGCAGCATATACTGCAGTTATTTTTTCTTTTCATTCTAATACTTATTTTATTCAGGTCAGTTCAGCTGTATTTGTGTAACGCCAATTCACAAAAATGTCATTTCAGTGCTCTTCACAGTCGTATAGTTGTCATGTCAAACCAACTAATTGTGATCAATCTTGTAAAACTGTGTTTACACAAGAGTTTTCCTGAAAAATAATTGCTTAACAATCTAAAGTTTGTGTTACATACTTTGTCAGTTTCAGGATGATATACAATGCTGTTATGTCGAAGCTGGTTGTGAACGTAAGATCCCTAAAGTGTCCAATAGCTTTTCGTATTTGAATAGTGCCTGTTCCAAGGCAGCGACAGCAGCTACAATACATCCTCAATAGAAAAACTACACATGTTCTACACCTGTAAAGAAACAGTAACTATTCCAGGATATTCTGAGAAATCACACCAGACATCATCAGGAGCGCATGTAGAAGATAATCTGTGAACTCTTTGAGCAACAACAACAGCAGCAACAAGTCCATGTGTGTATCATGTGAGTCTACATCTTCATATGGGTGTGCCTGTGTAGATGTGTGTGTACAAACACTGGGGGGAGTTTTGTTGAGTAATCATGCAAATGGTAAATGGTAAATGGACTTGTACTTCTATAGCGCTTGACCACTCAAAGCGCTTTACACTACTTGTCACATTCACCCATTCGCACACACACTCACTCAACACACTCATACCCCGATAGGCACATCGGGGGGCAGTTTGGGGTTCAGTGTCTTGCCCTAGGACACTTCGGCATTTCAGGGGAAGCCTGGAATCGATCCCCCAACTTACCAGTTGAAGGACAACTGCTCTTCCTCCTGAGCTACAGCCGCCCCAACTCCTGGTACCCCTCCAAGGACCAGGGGCAGATCTAGTGGGCCCCAAACCCCAGACAGCAAGCAGTAAACACAGAGCTGAGATCGCCACCCTGAAGGACAACCGCACATCGAGAGAAAAGCAGTCAGACAGTCACAGTCAGAGCTCCCCTGTTGCCAGGGTGCAGGGGACCAGGCCAGCAATCAGGACAGTGCCCCCCCCCCCCCCCCCCCCCCCCCCCCCCCATGGCCCATGGCCTAAAGACCATAATAATCACCAGTTCCCAGTATCTTTTAACATCTTTGACTTGTTTTTATTATAACATGTTAGACTTTTAAGCAGAACACATTAGTTAGAATCATGTTTTACTTCCGTTTGAGATAATAGTTACAGTTTTATTACATATTGTTTAGGTTTCAAACTAAATGGTTTTGAATTTGAAATGGTTTGACAATGGTTCACCAAACAGAAATCTCAAAAAAACATTTTAAAAGTTTGACATGGATGGAAACACCTTTGACGCAAGTGTTTTCAAGTACAGCTCCGCTTGTGAAAACGTTGCATGAATCTCTCTAAAAAGCTATAAAACCAGTTAACATGTTAAACTTTACTCCATGAGACCTTCATATCTGAATTTTGACTTTCCCAGTTAGATGGAACCCTTTTTACATATCAATCCCTTCACCATGAGTCTACTGTATGCTCACAGTTACTAACACAATTCAATCTGAGACTATTTGACCAAATGTTTTGATGTGGCTAGCAACAGTGGAGGAATGCACGTTTCATTTTTCATTTCATTGATTATCAAATAGCCTTTTAAAGAGCTGAACTTTTGTCTTAAAACTCCCTCCACTCATAGTGAAAAGCTTCTACTCAGTAAGATTGATAGGTATGTCCAGTGAGATGTTGTTTTAGTCATTGTGTATGTGTTCTCCAGACATCAAACCACCCTCTCGGATAGAAGCTGGACATGTTAAACCTATTGAAGCTAAAATAGAATTGAGGTTTAGATTTATTATGAAATGATTTTGTTGATCTCTTGAGTAACTATGAAGTACTTCATGTCTCGACGGCCTGGAAAGTGTTGGAAAGTCCAACAAGGACTTTTTATAATTTGTAATAAAGAAAAAAACTGTTTTTTATTGTAACAGAGCAACACCCCCCCCGCCCCCCTTATAGAGTCTCTGACCTATTTTGTTCCGGACAGTAACATTCTCTCATAAAATCACCTCTGTTTTGGAGAGCCTGGTAAACACCGTGTCCACATAAGATCACTGTTAAGGAGCACATGCAAATCACTGAGGCTTGAAGTAGCCTTCAGAGGAAAACCCTGAACCTGAGCTTAAATCTGCAACAGCAGCCGTGGGTTTGAGCGAGCACGTCCCCCGGTCCACTTTCACATGCACAATCTGACAATAGTGTCTTTCTTTTGCTCTGCCTCATGAGGATCTTTCTCCCTGTCTTCCAAATGTGTTTGTAACATACCTGCATCTGAGTACATGCTTCTTTTACTGTGTGTGTAGGACATCTGCAGTGACTGGGTCCGTGTCCGCTGCTCTCACTGGCAAGAGGAGCGAAGGCTAAGCTGGCAAACAGCCAAGTGGCCCAGACGTTGTGATAAATTACAGGTTGTCGGCCTAGTAGACCCAAAACTGAATTCACTAGCTTCTGTGTGCCTCAGGCTTGGTTATTAATAATAGATTGATGTGAAAGAGACTGATGTATTTCAGAGATCTTGCTGGTGTAGACATCTGTACACTGTGAGAGGGTCAAGAGATTATGGGTCCGTGTGGAGAACAGTGTGTGCTGCGGAGCAAAGTGTGTGCTCGTTGTGGTAAAATAGGTTTATAGGTGTCATGCACGTGTTTTATAATGGTGTCATACAATGGGGTACTGCCTGTTTCTCTGCTGTACTGCTTCTGTGGGGGTGTTGGATGATCTATGAGCACATGTACGTCTCAGTGAGAGCTTGAGCACTTTCAGTGAATTGTTTTTCTTTGCTTTGGACTTAATGGATGTTTTGTTGTTCTTGAGCTTGTTATAGACTGAAATTCAATTATTTATTCAATCTTTATAACTTATTTATGTTTGATTATTTATACTGGCTGGCATGTAGCCACCAAATAGAGCTCAAGATTTGCTTAAAAACTTTTTTTTTCCATTCTTTTGTGCCATCTAAACATCAGTAACCAGTCATATAATTGTTTAAATGCCGACAAGCTTCTCTTTCAGCAGCTAGTTTGTCTTTAGACACTCTGAAAGTCACACTTTCCAGTCTTCTTCTTGTCAGTCCAATTCCCTCCTGAGTCACCCCTTCCTTGTTTCTGGTTTTTGCATCAGCCTGTTCCCTGTCAAGTCTGTCTGTCTTGTCTGTGTTCTTGGATTTTAGCCTTCCCTGTTTTGCTTTTTTCCTGTTTTGCTCGCCAGTGATGCTCAACTGACAACGTCAGCTTTGCCAACAAAACGTTGGGTTTTAAAATGTTACCTGGTCTCTTTTCTGATCACTGTATTAAATCAATTCCTTGCTTCTTCAAACAAGCCCGTTTTCATTTTGAATTGAAAATCATAACCTGGTCTCAGCAAATATTACAAAATGTATCATACTACACCAAGACTAATCTGAACAAAGTCAGTCTCAATAAGAAAATAAAGTAATACTGTGTGGACACATAACTGTATTATTCTCTGGTGGAGACAAATATTCAACATTTTAAAGAGGATTCTGATCATTTTCATTAGGAATTTAAAAGAAAAAACTGACTAGCACTCTCTCTCTGAGTGTCATTCCGGATTGTGATTTTATATTTTAAAAGCACAAATTTTGTTTCTTTCTTTCTTTTTCTATATATATATATATATATATATATATATATATATATATATATATATATACACATATTGCATAATATACCTATAATATACCTATATACATACATACATATATATATATATATATATATATATATATATATATATATATATATATATATATATATATATATATATATATATATATATATATATATATATATATATATATATGTATATATATATATATATATATATATGTATAATGTAATATGTATATATAACTGTATATTGTATATACAGTTATATATACAATACAGTTGCGATATATGTCCACACTTTCAGATGGTGAACTCTTCCTTTCAGACATTACCTCCCCAAGCTGTCTATCTGCTAAGCTGGGAACCCTGCAGAACAAGATGTATTGTGTCTGGATATAATCAGAACTGAGGACATGATGGAAGGAATGTAGGATAGTCTGATCTCTCCTGCAGACATATGTGCCATGGAGGTGAAGGTGAGCTGTGGTGTAGATTTTACACAGAGTGACTCAGAGGCTTGATGTCATGCCCTGCAAGTCTCACAGGTACAGTTAAATGATGTCCTTCCCCTGCGAGCCAGGTGGAAAAAAACCTATTTGAAAATTTCAGATGTTTTTATGTCAACTAGGATTCAGTTTACTGAAAGATTGAAGAGTTTAAAAGTCCATAATTAAGGCCATCAAATCGGGTCTTTGAAGTGAACAATATTTAACATTTACAATTAAAATGTCTTTGTTTTCTGTATAATTCTCCATAAAAATCTAAAGTTGGTTGCAAGTTAGCAGAATGGGGTCTTCTTTTTTACATTTCTTTTTTCCCCAAAGTTTTAACAATTCGGCCAAAATTTTGTGTGATGACTAATCTTGCCGTTCGCTCTTTTTCCTTCAGTCAGGCAGCTTTATGTTTGGAAAAAGCAAAGGATGCCTTCAGTCTGCCTTAGCTGCTGCCAGCAGTTTAATAATGTGGATCTTTAATGGTGTGAGCAGGCCATCTCATGTCATTAGATCTGATTATTGCTCTGTGTGGTCATATAACAGTCAAGGAATGTGGCTATTTTACAAATGCAGGTGGCGCATATACAGTTCCCAAACCATGAGACTGTTTTCCAAGATCCTGATGTACCCATAAACACTGCTAAACAAATCAACGACCTGTCTCATGAACATCATTAAGAACCAGAATGTGGCCTCCACAATAACCAGATTTAAATAAAAAGAAAAACTGCAGCAAAGAGTTTAGATTTGCCTCCATGTCTTTTCTCTTATGGAGGATTTCGCTCTTGTTGACAAATGATCCAACACTGTAGTCGTTCAGCATCACACTGGTTTAGGTTATTTGGTTTTAATTTGCTGATTTCATTAAGTACATACCTGCTGGGTTTCTTATTTATTCTGGAGTACAGCAGACTCATACAACTCAGTATGGGAGGCTGTGCATTAAGGTCAACCACAATTATAGAAAACAGGACACTTTGTTCAGGCTACATGTAACCATTTTCATAAAAAAGCATCTTTTAAATGTCTTCATTTTATGTTATATAAAAAGACTTCACAAAAACAAAAAGTTTTTCTGTATCAGTAATTTCCAAAAGGCTGTTTTTGGGCTCGGGTCCTTCAGAAGAGCTTCTTCGGTTCCCAAATGATTCTTCATTTGGTATCATTCAAAGCTTCTATTTTAGCCTAATTTAGGTTTGTATGTTGGCAGTTTTTCACTTACCTTTTCATAAAAGCTTAATCTCTAGTTTATTTTTCATTAGGAGATATTTCATGTTTTTCATTTAAATAAAAACTTTAAATTAACAACTGAACACCGAACCACAACAAAATTAGTAAATAAATGAAACAGCGGAAAGTCTGAATGAACATCGTAACACTTCAGATTCAATGACATTCCCACTTAAAATCCTCACATTTAGATTCACCTGTGTTTCGGTTAGACTTTAGCACCAAAAGTTAGTAAATAGATTTGCTTCAAAAGAGATGATGTTAATGTTTAAATAAAAGCCTGTCAGTGATGTGTTGAAATCCTGAAAAATCCTCACAATGATACAAGGTGGGACTGAAGCCAGAAAAAAAAAAGATTTTATATCCTATATGCACGGTGGGGGAGGTTTGAAGTGGCCTTTAGGTGTATGTGTGGGTTTTCTCCAGGAGTGAGTGTAAGCATGAATAGTTGTTTGTCTCTGTGTTGAGATGGACTGCCAAGCTGTCCAGGGTGTACTCTGCCTGTCTCCCAGTGATTGCTGGGAAGGCTCTTACTTCTGCGACCCTGAGTTGGACTAAGTGATGAAGAAAATGCATGGATCATATATGCATGACATTCCAACTAGACCCTGTCAGGCTAATTCTCTTACTTTCTGCTCATATTTTTATATTTAATTTACAGAAATAAGAATGTACTGACCTCATCTAACTTGTAGCACAGAAAAAAAAAGGGTACAGGAGTTGAAAAAAAAACCTCATTAAGAATGGATTAACACTTGATGAAAGGCCGTTTTTGTGAGTTTTTGAGGGTAGACATTGGAACTTGGCTGAGGAGTGGCCTTGTGGCTTCAGTGTCCTGTCTGCTAAACATCAATGCTGAGTCTGGATTTGTATTTGTGGTGACATAATGACACTGTGGCTATTCACGTTCCACAGCTGAGGACATCAAGTTAAAAACAACAAACACATCTGTTGTCATAAAATAAGCTCAGCTGGGATCCTGTTAATCTGGATGTCCTACTATCTCTACATGATAACAAGAAGCACTTAAATCACACGCTGTAGTAGAACAAGGAGCAAAGCAGGGTTTGAGTTTGGCCTGAGCTTTTGCTTAGCTAATGAAAACCACATTGGCTGGAGAGCTGCTCTTCCAGGGTGAATTAGGAGACTTTCGAGAGCGGTTGCTGGGTTGTGGAGAAGATGAAGCTAATGATGGATGAGTTCTGGCTCTATTCATGCTCCTAATATCTCATCTGTGCCAGAATTTCTCCACACCTAATTTTGGCCCATGCAAAGAGTAAGACTGTCCAGTGGTTGGAGTACTGGAATGAGAAGTCAAAGAAATTTATCGACAGTGCAATGCTCCTGTGATCATTCTAGCTTCTTTTTTTTTTTCTCATTGTCTGCAGTTGTGTTTATTAATCCCCTCCAGCCCTCTGATTCAAACTTTCCAGAATGCATCATTTTCATATCTGCAATTATTCTTTTTTTTCCCACAAAAACGCAAATCATTTGGAGTTTATTTAATTTTATTCACTTCATGTGCGCAGCATGTTTTGTTTGTTCTGCATGCCAAAGCGGTGGTGAGGAGCGAGTTTGTCAGTGCCATCTCAAACCAACAATTTTCCTACTTTACTGCAAAGCTTTTTGGGTGAATCCTGTTTGACCCGCTTCATAAACTTCAGGTCTTACTTTCTAATAAGAAAGTCTTGGAAGAGCTTGTGGAAGTAAACACCTCTGGTGACTTTCCAAGCTGACCATGCTCTATGAGAAGAGGCTGAAGGGAAAAATACTGTATTTCTAAGTGTGTGTCAGAGGTAGTTAGTCTGGTATTTTGATCAACCCTGAAGTTCAACGACGAGTAACTTTAAAACGAAATATGAAATTCAAAAAGCTGTTAAAGCAGAGTATCACAGAGTCCTCACTTTATTGCTACTTCAGGAAATTCACAGTTGGAATCTAGCCTGCTGAAAATAATGCATAATTAAAACCTTGTCACGTAGCTCAGATTTCTTTACATTGGCTTTCCTTTCTCCTCTCGTTTACTCAGATGCAACTTCTGACAAGATGCAGAAACTTTCTTTCATCCTGCCTGTAAAACACTTCACACAGTTCCTGCCATCCTCTACACATGCACACGACTGTTTCCCGATGTTACAGATCCAAACAGGCAGCTTCTGCTATGCATCACTCCAGTCTAGACATGTCAGCTCACAAGTTGCATTATTTTTCTGCTTAATGGAAACAATGTGAATTATAGATGAAAAAACACAGATCATCATTTATATATTTTTAATTTTTTTAATTGCTGAATGGACAAACTCGTGGTTTTAAGTATTTCAACTTGAGTGTTTTTGGGTTTTTTTTTAAAAGCTAGTTTTCACTGGTGATAATTATGAGTCATCAATCTCTGTCTTTGGGAAAGTTAAAGTTGCTGACAGAAGTTTTATCTGCTTTATTAGATCTTCATTTGATACAGCACTGCTGACTAAAATTGAGATTTCCAGCAGCAAAAGACAAGATCAAATGGTCTATTATCTAATGCACAAGTAGAAACACAGACTCCTCAAAACTATTAAGGATGCTTAGAGACGGCACTGTGGAAAAAAAGCACAAAACAAAACCACAGTCCAAAGAAATCAGCCAAATACCTGTCTGCAACGCTGCAGCTTGGAGGCTTTGCTGCCATGAAAGAACAAAAACAGGCTTTGTTACAGATAATTGACAAATTATTTGCAACTATTTATACACTACATAAAAAGTCGTGCCCCACAGTTACCACACTTCTCGGGAACATGTCCAGGAGGACATGTTTTCAGTCCGCTCAACAGGCCACCATAGAAGCATGGAGAAATGTTTCATTGTTTCAGACTGCTAGTTAATGACACAGACTGACCCCAAATGAAAGAACAAGTAGGGTCTGTCTGGGCCCATTTATAATAACACAGTCTTTTCTAATGTGCAGCATTCTCTTTTGAGGTTTTTGCTGAATTCTGCGCCAGCTGCTTCTTGGAGGGTTATTTTCAGATAGATACTCGCATTTGCGCATTTTAAATGTAGGTTCGTTGATGGTATATGTGCTGCTTTTGCTTTATCAGTGGGATGAGAGCTGTGTGTGTGTGTGTGTGTGTGTGTGTGTGTGTGTGTGAGGGGGGTCCTCGCTTGCTTTGCTGTCAGGCAGCTAGCAGGCCAGTCCGCGTCGCCGTCCGTTGCCTGCTGCTTAACATGGAGCATTTGCCTTCAGCGAACAGGAAAAATCATTCGCACTCAGGGGGAAAGGAAGGCCTGTAACTCCGCAAATTACCCAAACTGAAGTCGTTTCGCTGTAATTTATGGCTTCTGGCTCCGGGGATGAAGAGGGGAATATGGAGGCTGCCTCATGGAGGCTTATAGGCGCAGCCTCGGAGCTTTCCAAGAAACGCTGCCGACTAATGTACTCCTCTGTCGGTTACGACGCGGATGTCTGCCTTTTCTATGTGAAGGGGGACTTTTTTGCCATGGATGCCCGCTGTGCACATTCCGGTAAAAATAATAGTAATAATAATAAAAACTTTTAAGAGAAACACAGCTCTTCCTTGCCTGATTTAACCCCCCATCTGCTAGCGACAGACAGACACATTTAAGTTAAATGTAAACAGTAACCATCTGTAAATGCCTCGCTGGGCTGTCATCAGGGTGGGTCTGTTTGCACCTGCCCCCTGCCGGCTAGCTTCCAAACAGTGCTCAGAAAGCATCATATTTTCCCAGAAGGAAGGAGGACTGTTTTGATGGGAGTTTGTGATTAACTGTTTCCTGTATGGACACTCAGGTGGTCCTCTTTGTGAAGGGGACATCGAGGAGGCAGACGGAGTCCTGCAGGTATTCTGTCCCTGGCATGATTATAACTTTGATCTCAGAACTGGGAAGTCAGGGACATCATTACAGGTTAGTGTGCACCTTTGTTTGGCATGTGTTATGTTGCTCCAACTCTCCTATAAGTATACACCGTCTGGCCAAAACAAAAATGGTCCCGTTCACAAACCAGATGTCCTTACTGGTCCATCCATCCATCCATCCATCCATCCATCCAGTGGTGTAATGGTCCCTCAAGAAGGGGGTATAGCCTACTCTAAATTTTTTCCCTTTATTAAAAAAAAACAAAAAACAGAATAATAGCAGCCCAGAAAACGCAGTTTCAGAAACAGTGACATGTAGTTCTACTCTACATAGATCCATCAGTATATCTGCTCATCGTCACATCATTTCTACGCTTCAGTTTTAGGGAGGAAGAGTTATGGAATAACTAAACCAGTAAACCAGAACTGGCACACAGACTGGAGAGAGACAGGCTCATAGACATATACATATATATATATATATATATATATATATAAATGTATATATATATATATATATATATATATATATATCTGTATTATGTCTATGTTCAGGCTGAAGTTAACGCAGCTGATAGCTAACTGCACCAGTGTAGCATACTGGTAACCTCATCTGAACTGCTGGGCGATGTAAGTACATGTGTAGGGATGTTTGTAATTGTAAAGGCAGCATCACAGGGGAGTTTAGAAGTGGGTATACTCAATTCTGACTGAAAAAGAAGTGGGTATACTCCGTATACTCGCGTATACCCTGGACTACACCACTGCATCCATCCATCCATCCATAGTAGTTTAGGGAGTATGACACATCATTATACCTGAATATTATATTTGAATATGAATACAATATTTTTGGAAAAGAACAAGCAAAAATAAAAAACAAACAAAAAATCTTCATCTCAGGAGGAAAATAACTGTGGTATAACATATTCAAAGAAGTCCGATAACCAAAACTAAAGTTGATCCAACAAGATGAATTATAAAAAGTACATGATGCAAGTGC
Source organism: Telmatherina bonti (assembly GCF_933228915.1). Lineage (NCBI taxonomy): Eukaryota > Metazoa > Chordata > Actinopteri > Atheriniformes > Telmatherinidae > Telmatherina > Telmatherina bonti. The sequence goes on from NC_136626.1 coordinate 27,751,174, forward strand.
TTCTATTCTATTCTATTCTATTCTATTCTATTCTATTCTATTCTATTCTATTTCTATAGTCATTTAGGAGACGCTTTTGTCCGAAGCGACTTACACACTCGTACTCTGATCGGCACACCAGGTTTATACTGATATGTTTGCAATCAGTCACATTTTGTAAATTGGATATTGTGATTTAAAAACTGGAATCTGTGTAAAATTTTAAGTGGAATTACTAAAAAAAAAGTGTGGTCTGTATCTTGGAGCGAACATAATTGATGTAGTTCAGGAACACGGCTGACCTGTTGCGTCCTCTGTTCATGTTTACAGCAGCGAGTGCATGAAGTCAAGATGGAGGAGGGCAACGTATATGTGAAGCATGCGAGTCGTCTCTCCTTAAAACCTTTTCCAGTGGAGCTGAAAAACTGAATTACCTCAGCACAGCTGCTGCTTCATCCTTATTTTAAGACTTTTTCCACCAACACAAACCATCCAAAAACATTCCAGAGTCTTATCTCTTGTTTTCCGAGCCGCTTCTGCTTTGACTGCTCTCATCTCAGGACTGGATCGAGGACGCTGAGTGAGGACATGACATCATGAAATTGTTTTTCTTGCTGAAATTCCAGGTAGAGAAACCAGCACAAGCACTGAACATGTAGCGTTGAAGGCCTACAGCTGATCTCACAGCAGCATATAAACAACATAAAGAGGGAAATTTGGCTAAATAAAAAGGATTTTTCTACAAATGAGTTTTTAATACTTGAAAATTGTCTAAAAAGTGTTTTGCACGTCTTTTAATTAGTTTACCTGCTTTTTCTTATAGGTTAATGGCCTCAGTTGCTTTACTCAAACCATAAAGCCATGGTTCTCAGGCTGTTAACAGCTGGTGTACTCGCACTACCAACTAAGCCATCGAATCGAACTAATCGAACTAAGCCATTGAGAAAATGGATGGGTGATCTCTGGTTTTCCATGGTCCATCAACATGAAACCAAAACTGGGAGAGTGTCAGAACTTGTAAGTGAAGCTGGGCGCAGCGCTCCAGATGACCTCCTGTTTTTTCCTCTGGTGATGTGAAGATGTCCTGCGATCCAGCCAGCTGTCCTGATCACAGATCTCTGCTCAATATGTAAAGTGTATGACTCTGCGAAAAAGGCTTCTGTTTGCTTGCTGTCATGAAAACGAAACGGACGGATGGATGGAGAGTCAATCCAAGGCTGAAGCTGGCATGTATTGATCCGACATCAGGACTTTCTGCTTACTGAAGTAGGAGCGTCCTTCTAATCAGGATGGTTGGTTGGAGTTACTCTACTCGTTAACAAGGCTTTCAAATTTAACACAATTAGTGAGGTATGTATCAAATAAAATCTGTGTATATATTTATACAGTATTGTGCCCATGTAATATGGCATAAACAGCATGATTGGATCGTGATATCTTTACAGAGTTATAAAAAAAAGTCACCTGGAGCACTGTTGTTAGCTTCATTAGATTGTGCAGATTTAAAGCTCTTTGCCAGGTTTTGTATGATGTTTATAAACTAAGTAAAACCAGAGATATGGTGGTTTAAAAATTAGACCTAAATATTAATCCAGACATGAAAGTGGGAAGGGATGGACAAGCTTCTATTTGGCCTTTTTTCTCATATTTTACTAAATGATTAAAAAAAAGTGGTGTTTGTGGGTTTCTGTTGTCATAAATGTTACTTTTTTTCAATGTGGACATAATTATTTGTATTTTTAAGCTCAATATGTCAATAAAATAGGCTAGAGTGGAAAGGTAATTATTAAGCAAGGGAAAAGAAAAAAAAAAAAGATACCAAACACATTACTGTAGGAAAGATGTATTTTATGTTTTATATTAAGGCCAAATCAAAAGCATTTAAACAACCAATATAGTCTCAGATCCTTCATGGTCATAAGGACTTTGCAGACGTGAAAAACAAAGTTTAAAAGCCAGTTCTGGCATAAACCACTGTTACAATGAAAGCTGCTTCCACTCAATAGTTTTTTTCATTTTTCCTGATAGAAGAGCAGGGTCTTTTCCACTATATTTTACTGTCAGTCAAGAAGCCTGATATGATCTTGGTACTTTACATGAAGAATTTTAGAACCTGTGTCTTGGTTCACAATAGTCTTTATTTACATTATGGTTGTTTTAAGTTAAAATAAATGATGAAGCAGGTTATGTGTTGTGTTGAGGCTGCATGTCGAATACCAAGCTGCCCTGCAGATGGCTTGCATAGTTCAGTCAGACCTGCTTGCTTCTAAAGTTTGGTTTTCAATAATGAACATGGCAGCAGCCAGAATGTCCGAACACAAACCAGTGAGCTAATGACTTTTTTTTTTTTTTTTTGGTAGTCCATGCTTATAACTGAGCACCATTCATGTCATGGTGAGACAGATCTTATCGTTGAGGCTTTTACTGAACTGCTTGTGTAATAATGCTACATTAAAAAAGTAAATGGTCTGACACAGTTACATAGAAAATGTTTAGCCTGTGATGGTTTTTCCACCAAAAACAAACATTACTCTCATACTCAAACTGTTACACACCTCATGAGCTGTGTGTCCTCACAAAAGTTTAAGCAGTCCTTCCAGTGAAGTCACGCAGTGAAGACTCGCTTCTAAACTTTAACCATATTCAAAGTTGTGGGTTTTTGTTTTTTGTTTGTTTGTTTTTTAGTTGTGTTTTTTTTTTTTTTTTTTTTTAATGAGAGCTCCTGCAAAAAGAGCACAAAAATGAGGCACAGTGGTTTCAACTGGTGGCAATCCAGTGCCGAGACATCTCCATCAGCTTTACTTGCCACTCCTGGCTTTTGCACAGACAGGTCTGTCTGCTACTGACGCAGTGGGATTTAAGAGAAATGGCTGGTAAGGCGCCGGAGGAAAGTTCACGGCCTGAAATGGACCATTGACTGGGGGGGAAAAAAAGTGTTTTTCTAGCAGTATGCATGTGCACATTGATGCCAGTGTGTTTTCTTTATTCCTGTTCTTGCAAAAAGGGGCACTCACTATATTTCCTCACAACCATATTTGCTGGCAACCGTACGGAGCTCACTCAGGAAGGTGTCAGAGTGACTTAACACTGCGATTCTTCCCTACTGTGCACACTGTTGTGCGACTTTATAGCAATAATAATTCTCCAGGCTAGAAATGTCGGTTTCGTTCTCCAAAGATCTCAGCGCTATCCTATGACTTATGACCTGAAGAGTAATGGGAACACGCAACAGAGATAAAGCTATTTTGTGTCTGTATGAAAGGCAAAGTAAACATCATTCACAATTCTGCAGGAGTGATTTTTTTATTTTTATTTTCACACCTCGGCATGAAAGTAAACAAATGCAAAAAGGAAACCATCATTCTTGTTAAGCTTTTGCTACTTTTAATGTTTTTTCTATTTCTTGTTTCTGAAGTGTTCTGCGCAATATGTTAGAAATATTGTATAGTTATTTTTTGGACTGAATTAAAGACACATTACGTAACATTGTGACTTTAAACGCTGCATAACAGACCTTTTCGATGACACAGTGATATCTGTCATGTATTTCTGGAGCCGCTGCTGCTCAGCAGTGGCCTGGCAAGTCAGACTCTCTCGCTGTACCAGCGTAGAATCTGGAGACTCACTCGCATCAACGCATTTCTAGGGCAGGAAAAACAATTGCAGGTAAACCAATCAGAAAAATGCTGGACGTGACGTCAGTAAAGCGGCAGCCTACAATGTCTGGAAGTGTTCAGTAGAGCGAACGCAGCAGAAGAAAATAAACATGGCGTGCAGTACAGAAGACATAAATGACCTGTGTGGTTTTTGCTGTAAAAACCCGAGGCTACATGGCGTTATTGGCAACTCGGTGTGTTGCTTTTTTTAACCTAATCATAGAAATCGTAGAAGAAATTAACTCCCACTACATCCGTGTGCCATCTTGAATGTTTTGAAGAATACGTGGTGACGCAAGGCAAGAGGCAAGAGTATCCTCAGATCAACCAATCCGAGTGGCCAGTTTGTTTCAGACTGATGCGAATCTCCTTGAAGTGAAGGAACTCACGACAGAGCCGCTCTGTATTGAATATTTAGAACATTCCAGTCTGGCGTGCTAGGCTAGCTGAGCCTCAGTGCTGAAGCTGAGAAGCCGCGCTATACAACTTCTACATCCGGGACTCGATGTGACGTTGCAGCAGTTTGTTTTCTAGCATGAAGTTTCACTTCATGCTAGAAAACAAACTAGCTGTTTTGAACACGAAAAGTTGCTGATTCAGCAAAGAAACACAAGAAGATTAAATGAGAGAAAGAGACTAAATAATAGTGCAATTGCAAGATTGTGTTTTGCTGGCTGGAGAGCGCTAACAGTTTAGCTAGGATGCAAGATGGATGCCGAATTAGCCGTTGATAGGGGGGGGGGGGCGCGTGACTGAGAAAATGGCAGAAGTTTTGTAGTGTCTTTAAGGCTTGTCCTGTTATCTGTTATTGTTTTATTTCTTCTAAACTGCTTGCTTTTTGCAGAGTTAAAGTGTCATGATATGATATTTTGTGTTTCTCCTTAGTTCTGGTTTCCTGTTTTGGTTTGTAGTTTTGTTTGTTTAGTTCTCTCATGTCTAGGTTCCTGTTCATCAGTTCACCTGGTTTGATTTTCTGATTTGTTTCACCTGTGTCTAGTTTCTTCTTCTGTGTATTTATACCCCTTGGTTTGCGCTGTCAGTTGCTGGTTCATTTTGTTAGAGCAGCTCTCTTTTGCTTTGGGATTAAAACCACGACTTCCTGCACCCTGGCATCCTGGCTTCCTGACTCCTGCATTTGGGTCCTAATCTCCACAGCAATCGTGACATTAAAGTATTTACTGTTATTAATCATAAATCCCAAATGGAATTCTTTTAGCATCTTCATGGGATGTTCATCATGTATCATTATTCTTATTTTCAAAAATGCGCATTAAAACTTTATTATTTGCCTTATATCCAAATGGCAACATCAGAAATATGTCAACGAAAAAGTTGACATAAAATCCTTTATTTACAGTTCATATAATTGTTGCAGATTCAGTACAGTATGCAATTTACATATTAAATCATATTTCAGAATGAGCACTCAGCGTCACCATGCAATGATTGTTTTTATAAAATTGTCAAGAATTTATTACTGTAATTATTTCACTCCTTGATGGATTCAGATTCTTGCTTTTCTGTCTTAAATCAAATGGAACAATTACTGTAACACAAAGATGAGATGATTTATGATATTTAAAAAAAAATCCACATCATTAATACCTTTGAAAAATTTAAAGCCTTTTGAAGTGGTTTCTAGTGCATCTCCATCCATATTTAGATATTCCTGTTATAGAAATGAAAGGTTAGGGAGACTGCTATCCCCATACTTTCAGGGCAAGGGATTGGTATTTGAAATGGATTTCTAGGGGATAAGATTCTGCAGTAATATGAAGGGATTTAATAAAGACTAAGTTGTCACTAAAGATTAAAAATTTATCCAAAAAAATCTGATCATCCATTGGTTCCCCAACCCTTAATACTGTAAAGCAGCTACAACTTTACCAATAGAGGAGTCAAAAATAATTCTAATGTTTGGTAAATATGTTTACTTAGTTATTTTTTAAAAGTTAGACCGGATTTAATAGTGCATTAAGTGATGGTGTCACAAAGCATTAAATGCAAGACCTCGCTCTTCCTCCACTGGTGATGAATCCCTCTGCAGGTTTATTAAAAAGCACAATTTTTACATGTACATTTACCTATTTTAACTGTCACTTTGCAGGTGAAGTTGACCTTTCCCAACCAATTTAAGTAGGTGGTCTTGTTACCTACCTGCGGTAAGTATTTCAAGCAAACCACAAGAGAGACAAACCCTGACTGAAATTAATTGATCTGAATGGCTGTAATTGTGGTGATTTATGATTCCACCATTATGTGTGAATTTTTATCAGTCTGTGTAACAGACTTGAAACAGGGAATTCATGTGACCGCTACAGCAGAGCTAGCAGGTAGTATAAAGATGTGGTCATTTTATTTCTCTGATCAGAGGAGTGTGTTATGAAGCAGGTCCAGGACACCTTTGGATGTTTAGATTTCAGCAGTCGCCCGCTGCTGTAATTTTGCAGCATATGAGAAGGTTTTCGTCTTTATTAGATTCTGAACTATTTCTGCTCATTATTCTCCGCTGCTGGCAGCTGTCTTCTGAAATGTTTATGTGAAAGTTTCCTCACTGTCCATTCATTGATGCCTAAAGAGGTTTCCCCATTGTGATACAACCCACTAAGAACAGAACAGGTTTGTGATGCTGCAATTCCAGAGCTGAGACTGAAGATACCTCGCAAAGCTACAAATCCTGCTTTAAAGTAGCAAGTTACACACAACTAAACTAACTAAAACTACAGATTAAGTTTGGACTGTTTAAAATATTGTCCCAAACTTGTTTTTCACAAAAACTGACAACAGTTGCAAACCAGCACTTAGTAGGTTGCTTATGTACAATGTTGAAAATGGGTTTGCAATACTTCTGTTTTTAACTGACAGAATACGTGTTTCGTTTTTGTTTTTTATATTCTCGACTTACTCATGACACAGCACAATTTTTGCTCTGTTCCTCAAATATTAAAAGATTTATAAAGATTGTTCAACAAAAATACATTAAGTTTACTGACGTTTGATGTAAAAATAAAGCATTACTGCTAATGAGATGTGTATTCCCTTTCCTTTAACAATTAATTGCTGCAGTGTGTTTATCTTTTGTATTCAGACTTAAACTCTCTACATTATTTGCAAGACTTTGGAAACTTTAAGTCATTAAACTCAACTTCGAGAGGTTCTTTAATCTTCTTTGAAGTTCTACAAAGACAAAACAACAATTTACAGAGCACAGATTAATTTCTCAAGTAAAGCCTTACATAATGGTTTACTTAAGCTGTTATTGTTTCCTTGTCATTTGGGACCCCCCCCGATAAATTCTCATGAATAATCCAGTTCTCCTGTTAAAGTATTCTCAGAAGAAATGACGTATTCTTCCATCTGCAACCACTTGAAGCTGAAGATTCTGTAAATCTCCGACTGTGAGGCCGAAGACCACGAACATTTCCTGTTGTTTGTTTTTTTTTCCTGCCAAACTGTACTCTAGAACGATTAAATCCATCAGCAGACAATCTTGATTCGCTTTTTCTTGAAGCCTGTGGTTTAACATTTCCTTTATTTGCGCTACATCTGTTGAGTCCCCCTCACCTGACCTCAGATATCGCTGCATTTTTGGAGGACTTATCTCTTCCAACACCTGGATTCAATCATCATCTTTCTTACTGGATTGATGCTACAAATGTAGCTGGGAATTTTTCGTGACTGTTTTTTTCACCTGGATGACTCAACATCACTCTCAGGCCTGTGTTTGGAGAAGTCAGTGTTAATGTTTAAAGTGTCACAGATTGCTTCTTGTCTGTTTCAGGTGCTTTCCTTGAGTGGAGGAATATCTCTAAAGTGGTTCCAAGAATAATAGCGGAGCTACATTTAGCATATATTTAGAGAAATTAGCTGTGACTCCTTTCGAGCATGGTAATTTCTCTGTTACACATAAGAGGTAAGTGTGCAAAGTGGCGCTCAGATGTTAAATATATTCTACTGCAACAGTCTTTGGCCCAATATATTGGGATTACCAAGTTGAATATTAGTTGCCTGAAAAGTAACATGCTTAGCTGCGTGTGAAAGTCTGGTTCTAATTAGTTTTAAGATTAAATTTACTTGCAAGCTCTCCTGGTGTCTCTATGGACTGTAGTGCTTCCTTTGGACTTGGATGTGAATTAGCTGAGTTACAACAGCCTCTCCTATGGGTCTGCCAAAGCCAATGTTGCAGACAAGCCAAGTTTTTAATGCCAAGTGAACTTTGTGCCTATTACAGTCTTCATTTAAAATAGCAGAGCAATCAAACAATCTGCCAGTCTGAGTTCTTGCAAACATTTATCGTTTATGTGTGGAAATTGTCGCATAGTGTTGCATAGACCAGATTTCCAGAAAACTGGGCTGGCAATCAAAAGATCTGACTTTTTGATTGTAGTGCATTTCATAAATTAAAAGAAACTTTAAACTTAATTTTCTCCAAGTAAATCACAAAATTGAATTCTGAAACTAAAAGAAATAATGTATACAAACTTGTAAAATCTGCTGAGTTATGCAGTGTAGAATGATGAGTCAAAGAACGATTACATAGCACAATTATTTGCTGAAAATCACATAAAATGAGTCCTGGGCAAGATTCCCCAATGAACTCCTGAACCAAAATATCTATTGCCCACTTTGGTGCTTGAAAGTTTGTTAACCATTCATAAAGAAAGAAAAACCATCAGATTTCCACAGATAAGAACATGTGTAAAGATGTAGCATAAATCCATGCAAAACAGGAAGCTCAAATGAATTTGCAGACTTCCAAGCATCACTGTATACTGACAGTTGTTTCATTCACCAGTAGCGCTTAACATGCTCTGTAATAGTTAGGAGCACACTGAGTTTGACTGATTCTCAAGTTTAATTATAATTATTGCACTTCAAGATACAAAAGAAGCTCACAAACACACTACCCAACAACAAAAACAAAGTTCATTCATAGACCCTGAACGAGCCTTTTGCTGTGAAACTGAAACGCTGAGGAATACATTGTTTGGAAAACTTTTCTTTCTTCTTGGAATGTTCAGAGGAAAAGGAACATTTTGTAATACCTCTCAATCAATTATATTCACCTCAGCCTGCCGGCTACCAGTGAGATCCATGCTTTTCTTGGCGACAGTCTCGGTCCTGCACACGTTAAGTAGGTATGAAAGGATGTTTGACTGAATCACAGTTGGCAAAGTGGCAAGGCAATGAATAATACTAAGAAAGTTGTCTGCAAATTTCCTCGCTTCCCTGGGTGGCATGTCTCACTGTCTGTCTTGAGTGTCCTTTCCTTTGGTGCAGAGTCTCAGTTTGTAGAAAAAGGGCTCAGTGTCCATTGCAAACGACATGGGACTTCATGTTGGTTCTTTTCACATCTCAAAAAGCATGATTTCATTGGAAAGTATTGAATATTTTTGTAACTTTCAGGGCTGACTGGGGTCTTGACAGTATTTGAAGGTTTGGAGGCAACTCCAGAACTGATTCATGTCAGAAAATGTGGAAGGCCACATACAGTATAAGCTCTATGAAGCTCTTGTCAACGGACAATGTCGTACAGTCATTCATAAAACAAGAACAAGACCAATTAAATAAATGTCTCTGTCGAAGTTAAAAATAGACAAATGATACTTACTTTTCAAAGGGAGGAAAAAACTGATATGCCAAATCTTTCAAGTTACTATCAGAGTAATGAATATCTGGCTGCCTGTCTCAGTTCTGATTTTAATAATGAAGAAGGAATATCCACTTCTCATCAGACAGCTTTTACTCTCTGGGCTTGATGCCATTGTGTCAGTCTCCACTCATTACCTAGTAATGAAAAAGAAAGAAAATGTAAAACATCCTTCTACTGCTGCCAATGTAAACACGAAACAATCAATCATCCTTTTCTAACTTACTTCTTGTTGGCTCTATTGGCGCTGCTGTGCTCTCACGGATGCTCTCCTCCTGGGTGTAGAGCTAACTCTGCGACTCTGGGTCCGGCCCCGCTGCTCCGAAGGATAAGCTACCACCTGGGTGGATGACCTCTGCACCTGCATACCCTGCGACTCCCTCATGTCCCTCGCCATCTGAGACAATGTCTGACCTGGGTTGGTCTGTAGACGCTGGAAAAGGCTTTCCCTGTTAATTTTCCTCTCAGGACAACTATAGGTCAGTGCCACTCCGGAGTCTGATTTCATCTCTCTGGAAAAACCATCTGAGGTGCCATCAAAGCAGCGCCCAATAGCAATCTCTTTGGCCACTCTGGGGTTCTGGTCTGTGACTGTGTAAATGCCGTAGTTGTGTCCCAAAGGGTCAACAGGCGCTAACATGGTAAATGCGTGCGTCTCATTGTTTTGAGCAACTGGTGGGTGTTTAATGAGATACTCTTGTAGGAGGCTGTTGACACCGATCCTGCGGCAGTTGCCCTGTGGAATGACAACTATCAGGGATCTGTCCACCTTTGCTTGGTCAAACAGCATGCCACTACATTTGAACTCAACACAGGCGGCTGAGGTGTTGGCCTCTCGCATGTCACGGGTACTCCGAATGTCTCTAATACCATAAAGTTGGCCTTTTGTCTGTGGATGTGTTCCTCCCAGATTCCTCGACCTCACCATCACCTCTCTTTGTCCATGAATCTTGACTTTGATGAAGCATGCTCTGAACTCCTGGGGGTTTGGCCACCAAGAGAGGTAGTCTCCTGTCCAAGTTGTCAAGTCATTCTCCTCAAAGGGAACAACATTATATTCGTATTTGTCCTTTTCCACTCTGAAAAATCGAAAATGATTTGCATCCACAGGGGCATTTTCACAAGCTATTAAATTCTGATATGGATATATGGGTCCATTAGTTTCATCGAGATTGTTTTGATTAGGCTTTGCTAAGTTGATTCTAAAGGCTGTTTTCTTTAAAGCTGGATCCTCATGATCAGACCGCTGGTAATCTATTTTATCCAGGTAGGGCTGAGACACTCCAATGATGTTTGGATTCATCTTTGGGGAGGAAGGAGCTGCCTCCAGCTCTTCTCCACCTAGCATTGCTGTAACATAAGCTGTGTAAGCATCAGGCCTCATGGCATCACAGAAAGCTGGTAAACAGGCTCCATTGGGTCCAGTTATAACACTGTCAAAGCGTCCCCATGCCCTAGGATTAGAGGAATAGCCTGGTTTTGGCTCCAAGTTTATTAGACTGATTACAACACCCTCAAGCTGTTCAGTGGGCAGGAATTTGTCACTCATGTATGCACGGACTTTGACATAACAGCGCCTGTTTTCAGGCACATCTAAATTGAAGAGTCTGCGTTCTCTAATCTCCATGTTACCAATGAGAAACGTGCGCTCTTCACGCTTGCTCCGTCCACGGCCACCTGCAGTTGTTGTGCTGTAGTGAAAGTCACTCTCCTCCTCCCAAACCCCAGTGTCTGGGTTTAAAGACCAGAGCTTCATTTTAGGAATGTGCTCTTCCATTTTAACATGCTGTGTGTCAAGGAGGACTTGGACTGCTCCAGCTCCAAGTACCTCCTTGTTGACATCATCTCTAAAATCCACTGAAAACATGCCATAGGTCCTCAAAGGGAGCATATCACCCTCATCATCCACAAAGTTAAGATCACCTGGGGCTGCAGCTGCTGTAGTGATGTTTCTTGGGTCAATAAATGTGACACTGGCTTTTACGGTCCCCTCATAGATTTCTCCATTGTCTTTGTGGAAAGAATTAGGAGGAATGACCAACTGTCCAATTGGATCCTCTCCTTTAATTTCTCCTAAATCAATAAAATTGGTCTCTCCAGCATTGATATCAATAGGTGTCTGCTTCCTCATCACTTTCACATCATGATAGATGGATCCACCTTTCTTGTCAAATATGAACACTTTTGGAGTGTCAAGAAATCGCTGAGTTGGATCAACAAAATTAACCACTAATCTATGAGTTTCAGGAGTGATTTGCAAAGTGAAGCCTCCTTGGTATCCAGTGGTCCCGACTCTTTCTTTACCAATATAGATGTGCCCAAACCGCAGAGGCTCATTATTGTCAGCTGTGACCACTCTGCCACGAACCAACACAGTCGGCTGCACGCATTTCTGGCAACTGCATTGCATCACAGCCCGAATGGGGAGGCTATAGCTACCACAGTTAATGACTTGACTCTCCATCTGCTGGACCGCACAGCAGAATCCTTCTCCATCTCTACAGCGCATATCAAAGTCAAGGGAACCAGCACATTTGTTGTGAGGGCAGCGGCCAGCGTTGTAGTACTTGGAGTCAGTTCCTGGTTGAACACAGTCCATCGGGAGTCTGATGAGGTGTGTTTCAGGTGTAGAATTGCAAGCTGGAGTTCCTTTGGCTGCAAAGTAGATAATAAGACAAGCTATTGTACCAATATATAGCGTCAAGTGCACAGAAGCCATGAAAGGTACATTTTTTTGTTAGTTTTGTTTTTGTTAGAAAAGCATTTTGTTGAAATCATGCATATTTCTGATCTAGACCTTTATGTTATAACTGTAGGATTATTGAATAGCAAGTACTTAATTGAATTTAACAGAAAAATTGGAAGTCAATAAACAGTAGAGTTTTTTTTTAGCCCACTCATAATAGAAATAAAGAAAAAAAAAATCATTTATCCACATATTAATTTTGTGGTAGTTTCACAGTCCAGGCTTCAAAATTTTAAGATAAATATGACTCATTAGGCAGTCATTTTGTTTTATGTCATATAGTAGGAATAGGTAGTTTTACAGCAATGCTATATTGGGATCTAACCATAAAACTCTGAAGCCAAAGGGTTAAAAATCTTTACATTGCAAGTGTCAACATTGTCATCTCTTGTAGACTTGACAATGGGTGAAAATGCAAGTCTAGTTGTGGGAGCTGTGCCAGAGCCATCCCTAAAGCCATAGATTTTCTAAACATTAATGCTAATTTGCTATGTAATTCCACAAGATTGTGATGTTTGGTTAAAATATGTGGAAAGGACATTTATGACTTACAGACAAAATGTTTGTATGACATGAACGCAAACATAACTGTCCAAGTTGGATCGCAAAGCATGCATGACATGGTAACATCAAGAGAACATTTATTTGCTAACCTTCCTACTTGGGGCTGGAAAGAAAGAATGAATGTCCACATTTACATTGTTAATTTGCATGATATCATTTTTATGCTTTTAGCAAGTATTCCAAGTAAGTAACTTCTAACTTCCAAGTAAGTCGATAATTGCAGACACATGCATCTGTGCAGTTTGCCAAAATAATCTTGTTACTTTACTGCTGTTGTTTTTGGTTTCATGAACGAGTTTCCTGTGAACATGGATCATTTAAATATCAGCCTTTACTGTTGTATGAAATGGAAAAGGAAACTGAGTAGAAAGCCGTGTTTGTCATGAGCTGCAGGTGGTGTTCTTCTCATATGTAGTGTCACCTGCCATAATGACCTTTGGATTCAGGGATTTGTCTGCAGTCTGAGGTAAATTGGCTTCAAAGCTGAAAGCCATGTTTGTTCATTTTCACTCCCAAGCATCTGGAATGTATGAGCACAGAGTAGCTCTGCACCACAGACATGGAAACGCGTATTGTCTGACTGCGACAGCGAGAAAAGAAACAGAATTTATTGACAGTTTCTGGTTTCATCGTAATGAAGAATGTTCATGAGAAACTAGACTCGAGGTGTTAACAGTATCCAGAGCTGTCGCACACAGTAAGAGGAAAAATGGCTGTTTAGAAAGTTGTAATTTCAACCAATGTAAACATAATAAAAATGTATTCCTGGTGCAGATAGATTGTCCTGATATTATTATTTCCTTTTGCTATTTTTTCCCTTTTTTTCCAGTGAGTCCGTGCACAGAGTTTTCTCTTTACTTCAGTCGTAGGACACTATGGTTTTCTTTGATTCTTCTTAATGCACAGACATGTCTCATGGACTGGGTTGGAGCTCAGCTTTGGCATTCCTCTTCAAGTGTAGTCAATCTCTGCAACAGCTGCTCTTTATACAGCCAAATGATTTGTGGTTGTTTGCTTTTTGTCAGTGGTTTTACTTGAACCCGTCGAAGACTACATACGTCATTGTCAAATGCCCTGGAATAGAAGCCATCCTGAGCTATAATCCTCATGAGCTGCTTTCTATCAGCATTGTAGATCACTTTCTCTTACTGCTGATGAAGACAAATTGCAGTTTACTACAACCTGAGTTTTTGGCTCTGAAAACAAACTTTCAAACATTGAAAAACTGTTTTACATGTGAACTATAAATAGCATGTAGGCCCCTTCCATGTGAGAGCCTGTTTAATACATACCAATCACAGTGAGGAGAGCTGGGGAGGACTTGATGCTGCCTGCAGGACTGCTGGTTTTGCAGAAATACTCTCCTGACTGTTCTGGCTTCAGATCTCGCAGCACGAGGTCCTCCTGATACTTGTACACCTTCCTGTCCAGCAGCGTTCCATTGTGGTACCTTCATGCATACGTAAAAAAAAATCAAGAAACAAAGCCAGCAGGTCCTCTTTTGTTTTGTCTTTTTCACTTCTGGTAAAGTTTAACAACTATAAAATCTTGAATACATGAAAAATTCAATGTAACTGCATATTGATTTTAGACTCATTTTTGTTTTCATGATCAGCTTCGTTTCAGTTTTACGCAATAGAGACGTTCTTTTTCCGAAAAACATCTTTTTTATAAATTCTGTTAGATGTAAAGAGGAATGAGCGTTGGTATTTATCTCACCAATAGTATTTGTCAGGTGCTGGTGATCCCGTAGCAGAGCAACACAACAGCACCCGTCCTCCCTCATAGCGCACCTTGTCCTCTGGGTGCTTTACCATGTATGGCTTTTCTGTAGAAACAGAAAGACACAAATCTTGTACATTCCACTCACACTGATGAGAATGGTGAGGCGGAAAACTCATGCAATTCAGTCAGATGTTGCACTTTATTCTAATATTGTCAAATAACTATAAATAAAATGATTACTGGGGGACATAACCTTTTAGAAACAGCACAGCTCTAGTTTTATTTTGTTTAAATGCAGCCAAGTTATGTCAAGCTCCAACAGTTTATGTGTCAATTTTATTTTGAAGTTAGTATGAGAAAATGTGTTTTTTTGATAAACAACTGGCTGATAGCTAATCATTAACTACTCTTTCATCTGTTGAAACTCACCGGCTGATGTGAGGACAGCCTGTAACCAGGACAACCCCGTAATATTACTGGAAGTAGAAGCGGTGACCGGGGCAAACTTTTCTTTCCTGATGGTGATCAATGTTGAGTTGGAGGCGCAGACTCCGGTGAACCTGAACTTTCCCTGGGAATCCGTACGAGCACGAATGGCTTTAGGAAGGCTGGCCAGAGCCACGGTGGCACCTGCCACAGGGACTCCAGTCACGCTGCGTACATCCCCACGCAGCACGTGGCCCTCACACACACAGCGGCTGCAATCCTCACTGGGACGGCCTTCAGTGCACGCAAGCTGGCATTTTGCTTTTGTGAGGGAGCATTAGAGATTTACATGAAGGCTGATAAAGACAACAAAATGACAAGTTGTATAGCAGTTGTACAGGGTTTGATTTTACATACCTGGACATGGAGTCTTTCCACATTTTTGCACTTCAACAGGCCGTCCTTTGCACTGAACTGTTACTGAGGCCCTCATACAGGTCCGTCTCCTGGTCCTGCGACCTCCACCACAGCTCACTGAACACGTCCCCCAGCGACCCCATGGACTCCATTTGGCTAATCATATAGTAACACACAAGAAAATGGCTTAAATAGATATAATAAACCTTTTTATTGCTTCCTTCAGTTATACTTGATCAATTTGGTGATTGCAAACTGTTCTGCATAAATATGTGTGAAATATGGGCAAAAAAATCTCTTAAATGGTGAAATTATTCTGTGTTTTGGGATATTAAAAGCGGATTATAGTCTTAAATGAAACTTTTTTGTGCAGGTTTTAGCACTAATTTCCCAATTACAAGTGCTTTGTTGAAAAAAATACCCAGTTTCAGTTTACTGTTAAGGGTTAAGTTGTAACAGTGTTATAAACTTGCTGATGGATCGTCCGTTTATCACCTGTGCATGGAGGGTTGGAGCACTCCCTCCTCTCTGAATGGTGGCCCTGACATGCTGGAACGAACAGTAGAGGCATGGCCTGAGAGCTGACACACTTCCTTTGCCGAACTTGGATTCCCACATCGTTACAAACCGTGGTTGAACAGGGGCCCCATTCGCTCCAGTCAGTCCAAAAGCTCTGCACTAAACACACATCAAAGACAAGCAGATTATGTCTTAATCTTCAAAGCTGGCATTATGAGCCACTGTTTATACTGAAAAAAGAGGCAGAGCAAATATTTGTTGACTGACAGCTTGTACAGTCCTGAGCTACTGTCATCAGGACTACCTGGGGGACATTGAAAGCGAACGTGGTAGTTGGAACAGATGCGACCATGTGGTTGTTCTTTGTTGATGCACCAGAAGCCCTTCTCCAAACTGGAGTGGACTACTTCTCCAGTGTCTGCAGCTGCCACCCAGTCTGTAGTGCGAGCTTCCATGGCTGTAGGCCGCGCACAAACTCTCTCTCTGTAGTAGAAACGGATCGCCTCCAGACGCTCGTAATCTCCGTTCCCACCAGGATGGTCGATGTTGAACCAAGATGTCCACTCAGTCACACCTGGAGGCACATGGAGAGAACATGAGTGAAAAAAAATGTAAGAATTCAACAAAATTGAGAGTAATTAAAGAACTAAAATTCTATAAATGTAAGTTTTTAAAGAAGCTACAGTAGTTAAAAATCACAAAAAAAAAAAAAGGAAAAGAGCCATGATTTGCCACAGTCTTAAAAAGGTCTGTGTTTGCCATTTGAAATGGACTTCTTGCACAACCGGGAGTTTTTAGTTACATTCTTTCCAAGCCCCTTCTGGTTTGACTGATTAAGCATAAAGTCTATTTGTTTTAGTCTGTTGCATGCTCTGACACCTTCCAGTAATTTCAAGGAAAACATGATGAATTAAAATGAAAAGGAAACCATTAGCACTGTGCCGACAAAGTAAATTTCTCTCACAGAGCTATGCATGACTTGTAAAAATAAAAACCTGCACAAAGGTGAAGGAAGAAGGATGATCCTGAGAGGGAGGATGAAGAAAAGAGAGGGCGTCACCTCTGAATTAACATAAGTCCAGTGTGTTTGCCTGCTGGTAATTCTCACATTGTTGTCTCTAACGATGTGCAAACCAGTCAGATCATTTAAAGGAATTTTTTCTGAAATACTTATCCTAATCATAAGATGATTGACAGAAAAATTCTGGAGTCATAAGAGGTGTTTTGATTTTGGATTGGTTTTTAATAGATTTTAAAGAAATGGCAACTATATGATGCTGCCATGTTAGAAAGTAAAAAGTCACCTCTAAAACAAAAGGTCACACAATTTTTTCATGTGACTAGCTTTAGCTTTGATTACAGCCTGCATTTGTTGTGACATAGCTTCGATGAGCCTCTGCAATGCCAGAGGATTTACTTCCATCCAGTCTTGTATTGATGATAGTCTGACCACCTTTTCCAGCACATCCCAAAGGTTCTTAATGGGGTTCAGGTCTGGACTCTGTGGTGGCCAATCTGTGTGAAAAATGAAGTCCCACGCACCCTGAACCTTTGCACAATTTCCTCACTGTCAGGTTGGAACATGCCCATGCCATCACAAGCATGTTTGATGGAATAATCTTCTTATTCAGTATATTCAGCTGATCTCAATATTTAGTTACATAGTGTTAAGAATGTAGACCTGACCAAGTGCAGCAAGCCCAGATCATAGACTGTCCCCACAGGCTTGTACAGTAGACACCAGGCATCATGGCTGCATAACGTTATCCGTTGCTCTTTTTAGCCTGATGCTCCTTTCATCTGGAACAGGGTGAATCCAGACTGATCAGATCACATGAGCTTCCTGCATTGCTCCAGAAATCAACGTTTATGCTCCTTGCAAACTGAAGTCTTTTTCTCTTGATATTCTCACTAACTAGAGGTTTTCTAATGATTGCATGGCTGTTCAGTCCCAGTAACGTGAGTCACCTCCTCATTTTGCATTTGGAAATGCTCCTATTTCAACTAATAAACATAGACTGGAGTTGTATTGTTATTGTTTCTTTTTTCTTTACTGAAGTTCACCATTATTCAGGATCTATGTTCGATAAATTTCCTTCTTGAAGGCGATGGTTCTCCACTATCCTTCCATTTTTTTAATAATAGATTTTACAGTTCTTAATGCATTTTTATCTATTTTCCCTTTGATCTTTTCCCTGCTTGAAAAACGTCACTGATTTGGCGCCTCTCAAGCAGACATCTCTTATTACTTTAATAATGATGTTAATCCTGCGACATCAAAAACTTACATTGCAATAACAGACATATTGTTATTTATTTATTATTAACACTATTTCTACTTTGTACTACCTGGAAAAAATGAAAACTGCTATCAAACAGAGTCCCTGCTGGATTACCTGATGTCTGGGAATCTGAGAAGACATTAAAGGCCACTCTTCTGTTCCTGTCTGGCAAAATCCTGCTTCTCACAGATCCTGCACACAGAAAAAATAAAAAGAACAAAGTTTTTTAGGGCTTAAGCCTCTTGAATTTCTCTCCTTATTCACACAACTTTCTTCTGGGGTTTAAATGATCTGACAGCTGAGATGATTAGGCTTCTACAAGGTTCTCCTGGCTTCATGGATGTTTGTGTCATTACTGTATCTTAAAATTTGAGAGGTTATTTAAAGTATAATTACAGCTGATACAAGTGTGCATGCAAGTTTTATGGAGTCTTTCTTTAAGGCAAGACAGACTTTCTCATTTGTTTTTACTTTTGTCCATTTATTCACACACTTCTTTTTTATGAGGGTGAAACAATGTCCAGGCCTCTGGGCAGCTCACCAACATAGGACGGCATAAAACTCCTTTCTTTTACTTGGTTTATACAGTATCTCGTCTTTTCCACCCGCCTTCATCTTCATCTGCCCCTCTCGAATTTTTTGCCTCTTTAGCCTCAAATCCTTGCCCTCAAACATCCTCTTTTATGCTTTTACACTTACCATTTAGGCTGTTTGTGTTTAATTGTATTGTCCTGTGATCTTTCTTCTCTGCAGAGGATGCAAACTCCAGCTGAGACAGATAAGTTCACTCAGAGTCATCTGTGCGGCGGTCAAGCCAGAACTCTTACCACATTGCACGCAGACACACAAATATATATAGACCTTTTTTAAGCTTTTTTTTTTTTTTATTAGTGATAAATAACTATGCAGTAATTCATGCACAAGTAGTAAACAATGCATGTTTGTGTCACTGCATCATTCTTACGTCACTGCTGTATGCTGTATACTCTGTTGCACATTGGAAATAAGACGGAAACAAATGTTGCCTTTTAAGAATGTGAAATATATTAAACTTGACATTCATTGTATTTTTGGCTCTTTGAGTTATAAAACGTGCGCCTTGACATTTTCCGTCTTGCTTTGATGTGTAATTATTCATTTTCCGCCACTTCCAATCCTTCATGTTTTTGAAAAAAAAAAAAAAACGTCAGCTGTTTGCTTGACATTTCATCTCGGAGTTTAACTTGGGTTGCACGGAAAAAAATAAATGTCATGGATGGTGACTGAAACAAAAAGTGGCTTATGCCACCTCAGCATGTGCATGTGTGTGTGTGTCCAATATGCACTGGTCCTACTGAGTTTATAAGCAGAGAATCCTTGCATGGAGACCAGTATTGATCCCAGTCCTTGCTGGTTTTACAGCTAACTTTGAGTCTTTATTGTCATGCCAACTCTTTTCCCTCAACCTTTAAAGTTTTATTTACATTTCTTGATAGATTTAGCAAAAGGACGAAACTCAACAGAACAAAGACTTATTGTCAACAAACGCATGACTTATGTCTCAGAGTAACACAGACGGTCAGTTGACCGTCATTGTTGTTGATTTTTATGCTTCTAGCTTTGGATAAACCATTGCTAGGTTTCCATACTGGCTTTTTGTCTCCGATACACTGGGATGACTTGAGAACCAAATCAAAAGCTTTCATACTGATCTGTTGAGCAGATGTGGCTCTGCCTGCAGATTTAGTTTAGTGAGTCAAATCAAATAGTTTTCCCATCATTCCTTTGTGTAATTATTTGTCAGGAAAAAAAAACTCTGGGAGAGTTTGGAAAAAATTCTTACATTTACTTTGACTTTTGTTTTAAGACACACAGGATGAAACTGAGACATTTCATGTTTTGTCTCATCAACTTCACTTCATTTGTTGATTTGAGTCCATTTTTCTGACCTTAAGACCAGCAGTGCGCTCCAAAGTAAAGGCAAGGAGTGAAGAGAAAAAAGAAGAAAAGGTACTTCAAAGTGGTATTTTTATTATTAATATTGTTATTAACAATGCAGAGGTGGAAGGAATCCACTTTTTTTTTCCTTTATAAAGCCTGGAATGATCCAAGGTTTATGGAGGACTTTTAGTGCATAAGTGTGCAAGCCTAGTATGAGGGCGGTGATGTGTGACAAAGTTTGAAAGAGATTACCCCATTTTTAGTATATAAGTGAGAGTAAATAAGCCTAAAGTCACTTTATGATGCTCAGTTTCTAAGACCGGACAGTATCATACACGGACTTCTACACAACATCTTTTCCAGGGAAAGGTACTGGACTGGCCTGCTTGTAGTCCTGATTTGTTCCTGATAGAAAATCTGTGGAAAATCTGGAAAATAAAAGTGCACTGATGACCCAGTACTGTTGCACAGCCGGTGCTTCCAGGAACAATGGGACAGAATAGCAACTGAAACACCTCATCATCAGTTCATATATTTAAAGCCAGAACATCTTTTATTTGTTGTAAGAAAAAATGGTGACATTACAAAGAGGAAAAAAGCTTTACTGCCCCAAATTCAATGGAAATGTGCTGCAGACCTGAGATAAAGGAGAGATGACGTACATGAACCATGTTGATGTCATATTGTCTGCAATAAAAAAAAAAGGAAGTAACTCATGTAGATGTAGAACTTTTAACTATATTTGATGTGGGATTACATTCTCAAGCCCTCGGCTAGAAATGTTTTCATATTACTTCTTTTACAAAGGGTTTGCAAGGTGCATGATCCGTCATTCCCTCTGACCTCCTGTAGATTAGAGAAGAAAACTCCAACATGTTTTTTTTTTTTATTTATTAACAGTGAAATCATATTTTTGCAGCTAAATAATGACCATATCCACTCCAGGGTGCATCAATTTGTTTCCAAGAAATTCAAATGTGGTATTTCTCCTCTTGTTATGTAACACTGTTTCTCCTTCTCACTCCAAAGCAAATTGAAATCACAGCAGAGCCTCGGGCTCCTGATTATCATTTCAAGATGTTTCACAATGAAAACCAAATAGCAAACAAGTCTGAGAGTTTTACAAGGTGTCTAATGGCTTTTAGAAAGTTAAAAGAGCAAACTCAGATTAGCTGCAGCAAAAAGCAAACATTGGACCAGTGACCTCAGTTATGGCCCGACTCACAGAACTTATTGTGCTTTTGAAAGGCATATTAACACTTTATGAATTTTAAAAGGCTCAGGGATTTTTATGGACACACTGCTTCACATGGCTGGTATGTGAATGAATTCACAACAAGTAACGCTAGCCCCTCAAGCCAAAAGGAGCAAGGTTAGAACTTAGGATTTCCTCTTTACTGTTTAGAAAGCTCCAACATGAAGTGGCTTACAGGTACTGTGTGTGTCTTGTTTGACTGTTCGCTTGAGCTGTGTGAGTTTGTTTTTGCGCTTTGAGGTCAGGAATCTCTGTCGCCATTGGTCCACTTTGGTTTTGGTTGAAAAACAACAGCAGGAATTGTCTTTAAAAGACGAGCTACAAAACTTTTGCCATTTTCTCCGTCACACACCCCCTGTTGACGGCTAATTCGGCATCCATCTTGCATCCTACCTGACCTGCTAGCTCTCTCCAACCAGTAAAAGACAATCTTACAACCTTCTTGCGTTTCTTTGCTGAATTAACAACGTTGCTTGTTCAAAACAGCCAGTTCTTTATTATACCGTGGAGCTAAACTCTGCTGCAATGAAACGTCACATCCCCAATGCTAAAGTTTATTAGTACGGTTTCTCAGTCTTAGGATGCTGCTGGGTAGCAGCGGCTTTAGAAGTTCGCATGAGAAATGTCACTGTGTTATCAAACAAGTCTGGTATGCAGACTTTAATGTCAGAAAGTTACGTAACATGTCTTGAAGAATGACGCTTTTTTTTTTTTTTACTTCACAAAACTCACAGGTAGCCTATAAATTTTGACTTTTAGAAACCATGCACGTGGTAACTGCTACATCACAGTAGCACAAATAGGGTAAAGCTGCTTCCTGTTCCATATTTACCTCTCATACTCCTGAATACCAGGCATTGTCAGTTTCACGTAGCATCATCTGAATCTTTGCTATCGGTTTACGTTGCATTTCTGACCATCTTTACCCAGCATGGGTTTGTTATGGCAACTGTGTCTTATTTGGCTTTGGAACGAGGGATCTACGTCACAAGGGTTCATTCTGATGCACAGTAGGTGTGTTTACAGCCTGGCTGCACAAAGGAAAACCTATTAATAAGCATTGGTGCCTTTGTGAAGGACAGCCTCACTGGTTCGCGTCTGAGTTTTCTGTCCCTGCCAGTTCCTCATAAAAAAGCTGTTGAAGACAAGCATGAAAGGAAGGAAAAGGAATGACTTTATGAAATTGCACCCAGAATGGTTTCGTTCATATTCGGGAGGTACAGTTGTGCCAGATGTGTGTTGGCAGACACACAAGTCTTAAATAGAAGGGTCTGGATCTCCCCCCCAGCTCCATGTCACATAGTGTACTCAGGAAAGCAAAGCTTGCTTATTGAATCAGGTTTTTCAGTATTTGTCAAAGGAGTGTGCACTTCAGTTCAGTTATAACTAAAACAGAACAGAGGGATGCGTCTGTGTGGGCCTGTGTATGTGATGATCCATTCACCATGTCATATGGAAGCTGTTTATGTGTTTGGCTAGCTTCTTAGCTGAGGTGAGGGTGGTTTTGGAGGATTCTGCTCATTCTCTTAACATCTATCTCTCTCTTCACCCCAGCATTCCTCGTTCTAGCAATTCTGTCTGAGCTCTAAAACATCTGTTCCTGCTTAAAATGAGCCATTTTTCTCTGCCATTAGCTAATGATGCAAATAAAACACATGATTTGAGGATTTGCAAATGTGGGAGCACTACATTGTTTCTCTGTCGCTATGAAAAAAGATTTTGGCAGTGTCGAATTTCCACATTTTAATAACTGGAAGTCCTCGTTTGAACCTCTGCACCTGCGCACAGGTAAAGAGCCAAGAGCTGGAAATAGCTGAATTAAAGGAGCTGATTAGTTCAGCAATAAATCATTTTTGGCATGTGTGTGTGTGTGTGTGTGTGTGTGTGTGTGTGTGTGTGTGTGTGTGTGTGTTTACACATCAATACACAACAAATAGAACAGGCATAGAAATAAAAGATGTGATTATGGTTTGGAGGATTTCATTAATGGGAGTTTGTGTTTTTGCTTTGATCCATTGCAGTCTCGGTCTCAGTCAGTCATTGAATTCAGCTGGCCAGACGGCTCGGTGTGGAGCAGACAGTGGTCAGCATCTGGAGAAGCAGCACCACAGTCTGACTGCAATTATGCAAACAGGAGAGAAGGGAAGGCTGGAAGACTCATGCCTAGGTGGTAGCACCTCAGTGCTCCTCCCTGAGTTACCGTGGGCATTCACGAACAGCCCCCCCCCCCCCCCCCCCCCCCCCCCCCCCCCCCCCCCCTTTCAGAAGGAAAATAACTCATAAATCTGTGAGGTTTAAGGTGTTTGGAGAGCGGGACAGAGGACAAAGCCAGGATCATGTTTGATGGACTAAGTCAGAGAAATAAATAGTGAAAAGGTGAAGGATGGAATCTGATGAAGTGAGGGAGAGGCAGAAGAGAGAAAGGTGGGGAAAGTATTTGTGAAAAATACCAGAAGAAGATTGGAAACAAAAGGTGAACAGATGAAGACAAATGGACAGATGGAGACGTACAATCGTTACAGTAGCTGAGCTCTGTGAACGGGGCTGAGATGGACATCAAAAGGGAAAGAGGAAAGACTGACATGCTGGGCAATTTGACAGAGGGGAAAATAGGACGGTAAAGTCATTTTACCTGTGTTTCAGTACTCCTCCTTTTATTCCATTTTCTCACCAAGGCAAGCATAAAGCCAGCAGGTGGAAAAGTGGACCACTTAGCTTTGGATTATTTCACCTTGTTTCCAAGGTGACTGGGTTTATATCTTTGGGGACTATTGGGATAGCTTTAGAGAGGAGGAATAAGGCCAAAATTCACCACTTTTCTCTCAGATAAAGATGTAACACTAAAAAGAGTGTGGCGTCAAACATTAAAATTTACAATCCATTTTAAGTTCACAATGTTCTGCTTCGTCAGGTTCAGCATGAATCACCACATATAAATCTACTTTCATTGTCCTTTCATCATGTGATTTATTCATCAGTCAGTGGCGTGAAGCCTCTGCCAGACATTTACGGCACTGAGGCCTCAGTGCCCAACAAGATATGGAGGCTATTAAGGTGTATTCACACGTAATTGCCTTTATGAACTGCCAACTCCTTAACTTGGGGGGGAAAAAAAGTTAATGTGAAGCAGATGTAAGGTGTAAAGAAAGTGACAGCCGCAGAAATAACTACTGGTAGTGGAGTAAAAAGACGGAGGATTTGTAATGTGGAGGAAGCATGTCTAGATATCTGACAATTAATGAGGAATTAATGTAAACTGAACAGCTAAACTGGTTCTTTGAATCTGAGGCACTTTCAGTTTGAGAGGTACGGTGTTTGAAAGAAGCTGGAAGTGTTGCTTTCTTCTGGAAAATTGCAACATTTTCCTGCTGATGACCAGATCAGAGCGGCAGCTGCTTCTCTGCAGCTTGTGATTATGGAAAGTGTGCGGCAAGAGCTTTTTTGGTCACTAACAGCTCTTTTACTGTCATCGGCACAGCTTTATTTTTGTACACCACAAGGAGAGTTTTCAAGACTCTCCCTTATATATCCCCAAATGTTGATCATCTCAGTGGTGAAACATGCGGCTGTCTTAACATGAGGGATTGAGAGCTAATGAGCTGGGCTTTCAAAAACACTGCACAGTTAGGTCTCATCTGAATGAAAGACACTTGAAATTATTAAATTCACCAGTGATTTACAGTATTTTTTGTCTGCACAGTTGGCACTTCAGCATGAATAATTCAAGCACACATGGACAACTGCACTTACTTATCTTAAACCCTCCTGCAGGGAATCCACAGGGACATGTCATTAATACAGAAAAACCCCACAGTTTCTGACAGTTGCGTTGCACATGTGCAGTTACTCGTTTCGTATGTGATTACAAGAAGTCACAAGGGAGATGAGAAGTAAACTCAGTTTATGACTGATTTTTTGTAACAGTAAATATGCAGTTGGAGCATTTTCCTGGGATTGCGTTGTTCTTCCATTAGTTTGTAAACAAATGTAATGACAAAAGCGGAATCATCAGCCGTCACTTACCTTGACCCAGCGCCACCGAGGCCAGGAAACAGAAAAGTACCAGCTTAATTAATTCCAGCATTGTGATAATGCTTGCAGTGACAGATGATCTTTTCTTTCCCTCTCTCTGATCCTCTACTGCAGTGATGCAAATCTAAGAAGAAACAAATGGCTGGTTCCTCAGCTTGCAGACACAGCTGCTTCAGCTCCTCAGGTGTAAGTGATGCTGCCTGTGGAGCGGAGTCTCGCCGCGACTCATCCTCATGTGAGTTGAGCAGCTGAGTTGGAGACAGGAGCTTTTTAAAAGAAGGGGCATCAGGAGTGCACACCAATCCAGCCCCTCTCTCCTCACTATTGGCCAGTCAAATACAACATCTGGGTCCCCCATATCATCATCCAAAAAAGGTGAGGGTTTGGTGGTGGTGGGGGTGTTGTGCACACGCATGGAAAAAGAGTGGAGCAGTGTTTGTATGAGGCTGTGGTTGCTGAAAATAAGAGGGTGTTTCCCCATTGTTCCAAGCAGCGTCTCACCATTTCTGATTTATTTCCAGGGCTATTTTTTCCTTTGCGGGTTATTGCAACTTTCCTTTGCAACACTGTGGTTATATTTGTCTACAGAACAGGTGTGCACATGCATGAGTGTTGTTCTTTCTTTAAAACCCTATTCCTGCTTCTGCTTGCGTCTTGTACTTTTGCAGTTTTGGATTGTTTTCAGCAGGTTTTGTATCATTTAAAATGCACAGAACTAGTATGAAACTGCAGATTTACTTCTCATTCATAATTGTTAGCCAAAACTTGTTAACAGCTCAAAGTAAAGTTAGATTTCCCCTGCAGTGTCACATGCATTATCTCATCTGGCTTTTGTCTCACTGTTTCTTTATCTCCCTTACCTACGCAGGACGGTGCCAGATGCTGTTGCTCCCCCTCTGGTGCAAGTTCTGGTTCAGTTTGGTTACTTTATAACAGTTGCTGATTGCAGAGTGATGCATTGCCAAAGAGTGGAAGTGGCGTCATATGGCATGCCATTCAGGAAACAGTTGTCAGAGCACAGACACGAGACGTTCTTATGAGGTGCAATGTACTTGGACTCAATTGAGCCATGTGAACTGCTTGTAAAAGCCTTGGGTATTTATCAGCATTTACCCAAAGCCTTGGGTAAATGCTGATTAAATTCAGGTTATTTGTAATGCATTTGGCTTAAGCAAACAAAAACGGGGATGGCTAGGTTAAACAACAGCTCCTGATTGAATGCCTTTCAAAATGAATAACTTTTAAAATGAGAACAGTGAGGGAATAAACAGTATAAAACACAGTTTTACAGGCTAATCAAGTGGTTTCCAACCTGTTGATTGTCTGAAAATGTCACTTTCACACGTGCTGTCAACCTAAAACATAACAAACTAAGTGGTAAACATACAGATTATTTGTTTCAGGCATTAAAAAGTTACTCTCATTATGTGCTAAGTTTCCTCCTGAATAGGTTTCTGGTTCTGTTATTAATGTATTTAAGGGAATTTTCTATTCACTGAGCAAAATATGTGATTTGAGTATTCAAATGAATCAGACTAATTTATCAGGTCCTTAGTGGCAGATTGCTGTAGTATCTCAGTAACATGTTTTAAATTCTGCGTTTGACGTGGCCGTGATGGTTGATTAACGGAGAAGCATAGGTTTGGTGTGTATTTGGGACATTAGGAGAATACATTTTCAGAGCATATTTTCAGGGTCGAGCCCCATTATTTGCTTATTTAGGTTTTACTGGAGAAATTTAAAGATGATCTGGAAACTCGAGAAACATCTGTTTCATTGCAACTTTGCTAATCTTCATTTAGACTGGTTTTGACCAAATCAAAATGAGTTATTGATTTATGCATTGTCTAAAGTTTACTTGCAAAATTGGGTTCTCTTATGAACTTTAGTTTGATTTGCTTTAATAAACACACACTATTTTCTTCAATTTAGTAAATCAGCTCCCAGATTTTAAAAAAAAAAAAAAACTCTTGACTTTGCTTCTCCAGACCATTAAAAAGCAACTTCATTTTCCTTTTCAGCATGACATCACACCCCGGTAACTGGATATAAACCCACTGGCCATTTTCCATGTGCACCATGGCTTACTCAGTCAAGAAACCTAAAAGGACATAATTGGCTGAAGATAAAAACAGAAAGAGTGAGAGAGTAAGAGTTAAGAGTAAACATCAGACTGACTTTTATTTGCTAGACAGCACTCAGAGAAGAGGCAGGGTGCAAGGCAATGACAAATTAGCCTTCGTTAGAGGGTGTTTGAAAGGTTCAGTAGTGCTTTAATATGTACAAGACCATTAAAATTTCACTACAAATTTACAATCCTTGTAATGAGGGTCACAATGAGGGTTCATAAACAGCTTCAACAATGATATCTGTGACAATAATCCTTGAATAGAATTTACAGATATTCTGTATTATTATTCACAGACACACTCACATCAACATGTTCACTGGCCTATTTAAGAGTCTCTGAGTGTTTCTACAAGAAATCCCTTTAATGAATATTTCTTCTCTGTTTAAACATCTTCACTCACTCACTTACACACTCACTCACTCACTCACCCCTTAAAACCCATTCACTTTTTTGTTCTTAAGAGCTTATATTTATCACAAGGAGAGGAGCATTAAAATATTTTATTTTACATTATTTTATGACAGATTTTATCACCTTAAGTTTACATTGTGATATTAGAACTGGATTATAAATCCAGTTCATACTTAAGAGATGATCTCTTTAACAAGCTCTAGCTCTATTTTCACAGCACTTCTTTTCCATGTCACCCAGTCTTTCACTAGTGCTGCTGTTGGTGCTGACTGTTCAAGTCTCCAGGCCACTAACAACTCCAGAACTAGATATTCATTCACTCCCTTAAAAAAGGACCAACAACAGTGGCGACAACTCACTGTTTCCTGACAGGGTTGGACAGGAACAACAGACAGGACCACTGAGGGTCTGGACTTTTTTCTCCTCTTTCCTTCTGACAGAGTTAATATCTCTGAGTAAAACAACACATCAACATTCCTTTTCACTGACTTATTACACCCACTCACACATGTGCACACGCACAGGGCATTAGTGCATTAGTATGCTGAAGAAGCTCCTGTGCCTTTGTATAAACATTACCTCATCTACAAACAACACAACAGCCTCAGTTTTAGTCATTCTCACTGAAACCACAGCACCCGGCTCCCTAATGAGAGACCTTCCTTTTCAGATTTTCAGATGATTATACTCTGATCACGCCTGTTTATGGTAGTTGGGAGCCGGTATAAGCATGTTGCAATGGGCACGATTCAAAGCCCAACACGATTGCTTGTCATGTGCTTGTTTAACCGTTACTAAGCTTGGTGTTTAGTGACCAATATTAAACTGAGAACACTGTGCAAAAACCTGCCTTGGCAAAGTGTCGTCATGATGTTTCAAGGCATATATTTGCTCCAATTTGGACATTAAATAAATATAAAACAAAAAAGAATCAATGTTGGCATGCAAGGATAATATAAACTGAATAGGAGTGAAACACATCAGTTTCTTTTTTTTTTAAAGTGGCCGTAAATCATTTGTAATCACCTGAAGGCAATCCAAAAAGCTTAACTAAAAGAAAAGCTTAACTTTTCATGTCACTCAAAGCAATATGACATATTTATGGACACAAATACTTAAGTCTAATGTTAGCTCATATTCAAGCTCAGTTTTCAGTTTCTACCACAGTTACTGAGGGAAATATCAAATCAAGCTGACAGTTACAGCAGCAATGATTGGTAACCATGTGGATTTTTCTATATTGGACATGATGAGGCAAATATTCATGTTTCTGCTGTTAAATCGTCTGCATCCATAATTCATGTTGTTGTTTTTTTTTTGTTTTTTTTTATTTATTTTGGGGGGGGGGGTTGTACATGTAAGTATGTCTATATGTACATGTTCAGCATTCTCAAATGATTTTCTTTTTTTGCTTTTGTTACACGCTCCTGCCCCTGATAATGGTTTTCTTTTTTTAAAAAAAAAGTGTTGCCAGATAAATTAAAAAAGATAAAATTTAAGAAAAGAAATCAGAGACATTTTAAGATTTAACATTTTTTTATTTTAACAACAAGAACTGTGCAGGCCTTTTATAAAAGCAAATGAGATAACCAAAACAAAATCATACGGAGGTGCAGGCAGACCAACCAGAAGATAAAAACAAAGACGAGTTAAGTCGCCAATCTACACCACCTCATCTCAGCAGCACACTCAAGTAGTAAGATAAACGCAAAGTAAACTTGAGAACATAGAAGCATAAGAACATTAGAATTATTTATTCAAGGGCAAAGTGTTC
Organism: Telmatherina bonti; assembly: GCF_933228915.1. Classification (NCBI taxonomy): domain Eukaryota; kingdom Metazoa; phylum Chordata; class Actinopteri; order Atheriniformes; family Telmatherinidae; genus Telmatherina; species Telmatherina bonti. Next base: position 27,780,661 of record NC_136626.1, read on the forward strand.
CTGTTAGCATCCTATAAATAAGTCTTTCTTTGCCGACTGGAAATCAGAAACAGTGTAATGCTACAACTTTTACAAATTGACTGACATTAAACTCCTCATGCCGTTCCCTAAACAGACACAACTCAAGCCACAGCTTCTACATATCTGTCTACAGTAGCTCAACAGCACATTTGCCTAATCTGTTTCTTGATCTAAACAACTGAGATGTTAACATTAAATCACAGTAACAATCTATAAAATGCAAAGAAGTTAAGAGAGACCACATGGGCCCATATGTTTCTATACGTTACAATTCTATAAGATAGTCTGTTCCAGGGTAGTCTGGGAGATTTAGTTCATATTTTTTCTGAATGTCGTAGGGCAGGAAGCGTCCGGCCAGGAAATGCTTCCCAGAGAAATTCATAGCGCACTTCTTTGGTGCTGTAAGAGAGATGAGAACTTCTGGATTTATCCCATCCTGGCTTGGCTCTTCAACATCCCAACCTACAGAAAAGAAAAATTATCATTTTCGTGACTTTTAGGCTGGTTTAAACACATTCTGGTTTTGGACTTCAATGAATTCTCTCTGAGCTGACAGAAGTAGAAGATTTATTCTCCATGTGTGCATGCACACTTGGAAAACTCCTCTGAGGGAGCCAAGGCTCTTCGGGAGATGCCTTGTTGCTCATTTATCTCCACACATTAGCTGGCCCCAATTCTGATATCAGCATTGCTTCTAAAACTTACCTGAGGGCACATCCACACTTGCGATGGGAATCTTGATTTGCTTCAGCGTGACCAGAATACCAGAATATGGCTCCTTAATGTTGGAACAGTCTGACTCTGAGCCCAGCATGGCATCAATCACTAAGTTGTAGGCGTCATTTATGAGCTGCACCTGAAAAAGCACATTTCAGAGTGAACGACATAGAAATTATAACTTTACTATTCACCAATTAACCGGAATCAGTTTCTCAGCCACAACTTTTACCACCACCAGCCCTCCAACCAGCAGAGGCAGGCTTGCTTTTTGGTATTTAAGGAACCCTCCCACTGATATTGTGTGAATCTGTGGTTTCATTGCATGTAAGTTGATTGTTCTACTGCAACGAACTGGAACCTACATGAATCAGAGATTTCCAGCCTAAAGATGGCGCCCTACTAGTGTAACAAGTCAAGTTTTACTTATGTTGCAATGCTTAAAAATAGACCTTCACAGGCAGTTAAGCAAAAGCAGAGGTATATAATCCATAAACTAAAAGTCCTGCCATGCTTTTGGATCCACCTGTGCACTTAGAACAGATGTTTCCAACTAACAGGCCCATCTACCTTGCAGTGGAGCTAAGTTAAATAAATTCAGCTGATTTAGGAACTGGTTGGAACGGCTGCCGGACAGGATTTTTACTTTATGGCACGTGGATTTTACACCTCTAAGCATACTGTCCTTTTGTCCGTTTTATTTTTCAACTCCAGCTGAAAAGCTTTGGCATGTTTTATCCGACAACATTCATTCATTTCAAAAGATAAACAAACCAAAATTTACTTATTCATCGTTGCCTGGCAAAACAGCCGGAACCAAAACATTTGGATATTTTAATATAAAGTTAGACGAGAAGATCAAAAGCATCATCGCATACTGCACTGCTCCTGCGTAAAGCCTGGAGATAAAAGTTATTTAGCTTAACACAGCAAGAACTCTATAGGAAACAGTTAGCATGTCTCTGTCCAAAGTCAACAAAACAAAGCCACCAGTAAGTTAACTGATTAAAATGTTAGATATCCAGTTAGATAACCAGCAATTAATGTCTCAACCCATGAAAGGTTCAACATATATTTCTGAATAGAAAAGTAGATTTGAACTTTAAAACTTTTGCAGATGAAAGAAAATGTTTGCTGTTGCCGAACTGATAGATTGTGTTTCTGCAACGGTGCATTCACACCAACCTGTCTTATTCTGATCCTAGCCTATTTGCTTGGAAATTCCACTTTGATTTTGGTGTGTTAAATATGCAAAGAAACTCTGACTCAGATTGCCTGCAAATACAAATCTTGGTCGATTTTAAGTGGACCAAATATATGAAAAAGACCACAAAACAAAGTGCATTGCGGATGAATACAACCAAAACACAGGTATGTTTGGGACGTTAGGTTGGACATAGTAGAACTCTGTTAAAGTTCTGGTAGAAATATCATAAACTCATGACCGCAATGATATGACATGGTTCCATATTTTGTTGTTATGTGATAGGAACAGAAGCTGTTTTACATTAACCAACAAGATTGACATTGAAGATGAAGAGTTCATTCAGTGTCATGTCTTCCTCTTCAGCAATAGTTAATGCAGTGACCCCTTTGGCAGGGAGTGAAATACATTTTTTAAAAGGTCCAGTTTGTGTGAGATTTGAACTGGCGACCAGTTCAGGGTGTACTCTGCCTCTCGACCAATGATTGCTGGGATAGGCTCTAGCTTCCGAATTTGACCAGACCCTGAACTTAAACAAGCCATGAAGAAAATGGCTGGATGGGTGCAGTGTGACATGAACGCAAACTTGGCCTGGAAGAACGTCCCCTCCCCTTCCCCATTTGAACTTACTCCTCAATCGTACCGAGTCTAGCAGACTATCCTGGTGTGAAAGCACCCTAAGTCTTCAAGACTCAGAGGCTGGAGAGATGTGACAGTAGTTTAACTAAAACAAGTGAGTCCAGTCAAATTTTACAACCTGCAAAAATATGATGTAAGCTCTTGTAAAGTGTATCACTCAGTAAAAATGCCACTGACCTCTGTAGGGAGATAAGAGAGGAAAGGGATGTCCATCTTCTCGCACTGAACTGTGAAATCCTGGTGCACACTGTGAGACGAACGCTTTGGGTAGTAGATGGTGGGCTCATAGTCCTACGTCCGATGAGACAATATAGAGAGGACAAAAGAGGAGTAAAAACACAAACACTCAGAAAGATAACTTAGAAGAAAATCTCTCATCTGTGGTTTTAGCAAACACCGGCAGAGTTTATGCCTCAAGGCACGTTTAACCTGCAGTTCACGCAACTGAAAATGAAAAAAACTGTTAATTGATGATCAGAAGTTGTGGTTTCTACAGTCACTTCCTGCATGAATACTTCTCTTATGCACTGGATGCAGAGAAGAGTAGAAATCCAGACCCCTGCAGTCTGAGAGGTCTGTGAAGCGCAGCAGGAAGCACCTGTGATCCATGACCTTTCGGCAGTCAAAAGATAAATATTAAAAACTGTGAGGTGTAGGTCAGCAGTCTGAGTGGGTGTTTATATGTTGAAATTTGCAGATTTGTGTTAATCTTTTCGTATTGTTCATCTCTTTTTAAAAACCTAATTCTTGATGACATACAGTTGAAAGGGCCAGTTCATCCAGTATTTCCCTCATGTATCACCAGGAAAGCAAAGTTTTCTTTTGTTTGCCCTGACTTTCAGATATCTATTCATCCCAATAAAATGGAGAAGTGTACATACAAAACAATCAAGCATTAGATTTTCAAAAGTTCAACCAGAAGATCTTATGACGATCCACAATCTATTACCATCATTCTACAGAATATTTAGATACAATATCAAAGGTGTCACGATGTACAGCTGTTTATTATAACTGCTTTATTGGAAAAATGACAAACCACTGTTGTCTTGGTAACACTCATGATATTAGGATTCTATCTAATGAAAGTTATCACCAATTTAGAATACAATTCATTTATCAAATGTATTCAGATTGCAACAATATCAATATCATGAAAGGTTTCTGTCGTTATTATGACTGCCCTACTTCATATGGTTGTTTTATTTATTTATTTGCTGTACAAAATGCACAGTTAGTGCAGCTGATTTATGCTTGCTTTCACTTCAGCAAAGAAACTGAATTTCTCCTTTCTCCCAGTACTGTGCTGATCCATCCCTCACAACATCCCAAAAAGAGTAAAAATGGAAAAGAAAAATTTCCTAAAGCTCAGCTGAGGCTCTCCTACAAAGTAAGTGATCTGTCAGCTCAGTTGCCCACTTAGGTATCCCAAATAAATCATATTGCCACCAGTGTCATCACCATCATGATCTCCACAGACCATCAAACCCAGAAGAACCTAATCCTCAGTGTGTGTCCCTCCTGGGGTTCGCCAGCAGCAAGCAGCACTTAAACTGTTAGAATATGCGAATCTGAAGAAGAGCTCTACGTGCCTGAGGTCACTGAGCCATGAGACTGGAACAAGTAAATGGTGCAGAAAGGGTCCTTTTCCAGTAAATGCTCACATGTAACAGGGTCACAAGTCCACTCCCTGAGGACTGATGCTGTCTTGTACTATCTATTTTTCTAACAGAGCCGATCTAGAATAAATGGATTCGGTCTGGAACAGTTATTACACTGAAAACTTGATGCATTATGCATCTTCTAGTTTTTCTGTCCGAAATAGAGAGATAAGATGTCCATTTATTTGATATTAACATCTGGACTAATTGCAATTAGTTGGTTTTTTTTTGTTTGTTTGTTTGTTTCCTCTTTTAAAGTTAGTTTCATTCTATCTTTGGCTCTTCTTCTTTGTGTTTTTTCCCATTTCTGGAAGAGAAAAAGATCAAAGATGCACACGAGACCCTTTGTGAACATGAACATCTTGCAGAGTTGTGAGAAGCTGGACCACTCATTTCTTTGCACCATCTAATCACTTTTACAGATGAAGCAAGCTGCATATGTGTTTATGCTTATGTTGAAGTGTGTGTTTCGTTCATGTGCCTGCATGTCATCCTGTTGACAGGGATCACATCGCACTATGAAAAACATACACTGTTACACGGAGAATGCGATTTACAGTCCAAAGTCCTCCAGTTTCTCAAGTCAGAGCAAACTCAGACGAGCGCGGTCCCAGTCGGTTTGGTGTGGTGAGCAGTCGCTTTTAAAAACCTGAACAATAAAAAGTTTCTTTTTAAAATAAAGTTAATGTGTCACAAAGGATGAAAAATCCAAGTTCCAGACTCAGAAGGTAAAACTCTTAGAAAAGAAAGGAGTATAAAAATGCAGACAGAACACATGATACTTGGGAAGAAATAATCAGTTCCCAACTGATTTTCCACGCGAAGTTACAGGGAGGCTTAATATCCATTTCTGAGATTCCAGGGTAAAAATATCTCCCTCAAAGCTGACCTCTCACCCTGTTCTTGGCCTTGCAAGGGAATGGACTGGGATAAGAGGGAGGAGAGGGACACTCCACAGAGGCATCAGGCTGCTTAAATAAAGCCTGCCTAACATGGTTTTAATCTGAACTATCAATATGCTGTAAATCTAGCATGTCATACATATGGGAAAGTGTGCAGATGGACTCCGGCCTGAGCCAAAGATTCCAAAAACACAGATCTGATATTACACTATTTCCCCTCCAATAAAGTCACAGACTAAAGCAAAACAAAAGCCCCATGTAGTTAAAAGAAAAGACCCAACAATGGTGAGTGTGGAGTGTTTGAAGGGAGTCGATCGTTTCTCTTCAGACAAATTGTCTTGACGTATTGCAGCCTGAGCGGCAGACATCTCGTTCATGACATCACATTGCGGCTGCGGGGGTAAGGCGGCCGTAGGATGTCTTTAACGAGAGTAACAATAGCATGATATCACGACTGTCTGAGTGCCCTTGCAGAGAGGGTAATGGGATAACGGCTCCAACGCATTTACAGGAGCTGAAATGAAATTCTGTAAAGCACAGCGGGCCTGTTTACAGAATCTCCTGTTAGCCATGAGACAAATTCAGCTTTTTTCTCTCTTGTTCTGTCTTAATGACTCACTAAGCACCAGTCGGTTTTTATGATTGACAAATCTTCTCATTGTTGTGTAGCTGTGACTCAGTTAGTCTTTTGTAAGGTGTATTTACTTACAAATATACGCAGGTGTCGAGCACACACCAAGCCAATGGAGCCATTTTGATCTGGTCCGCAGATCACTAGCACTGTTGGCTGCTTCTTTGCTAGTGAGCTGAGAGGGTAGGCCTGGTGGGGAGACAAAGAAAAAAGCGGGAGGCAAAAAGTTAAAACCATAGAATCAGCTGCTTAGACATTAGATTAAGAGATAGAGGAGATTACAGACCAGAATACAGAAGCAGCTGTTGATAGAAAACAATAGTGGAGCAAAGGGGAGATCAATTGCCAGCAATATTTAGTGTTATCCGTACACCTTAGTATTCTTATACAGAGCAGGTCATCCGATATGTGCTTTAGCCTCTCCATCATGCTCCAAATACCTGACTGCAGCATGCCAGGAATGCCAAAAGAGGAAATGGCACCAGCTTCGCTGTCTATTTAGTCTAAAAGAGAAGCCCCATTCTCATTAAAATAGCCCTGACAGCAGTGGAAAAAATCCCAGTGTCCTCTTGGTGGGATGCCTCCTTATATATATCACACTTTCCATCTAAGTCCTGACTGCACCAAGCTGCCGGAATCTGTCTTGTTTACTGGCCCTGTGCTCCCTTGTAAATCACCTTGCACCTTCTTAAACCTGACAGGTATTCGCCCACAGAGCTGTCATCCTGTGTGGATAATCCTTCGTCTCCCTCACCTCAACCGAGGCGCTGTGTGTGAGGGTAAGTTTGTCCTTTTTTTTTATTTTCCAAAGTTCCTTCATAGCAATGAATACACTGCCACAATATGGATGTTGATGTTCTTATTTATTGCATTATAAGAATGATTGTTTGTCATTGTATAGCTCGCAGCATAATTACATGAAGTGGAACAAGAACATGAAGCTGAGTTTATGAAGAAATTCTATTCAATTAAAGCCCAATGAAAATGTGTCAGAACACAAAAAGTAGGACCAATTAGCCCAGTTTTACCACTTCCATTAAATGTCTACAACTAATGCTTTATTCACTACCCGCAAATTACAGTCACATGAGAAAAGAGAATCTATTAATAGAACCAAATTTCTGAAGAAGAAATGTTCAAATACAGTACATGCAGAGTTTCCAAATCCTTTCACATCTCCCGCTGTGGATTAGGTTTCTAACTCATTTCCATTGGATTTGATTATGTTCATTTCTATAATCTATACAATACCCTAAAACAGTCAAGCAAAATTAGGCTTGTTGGACGTTTATCAGATTCATTGGACATGTGGTAAAGGGTCTCCAATAGATTCACAGCAAGAATCCATTTACCAATATAATATACAGCAAACTTATTTAAAACAAATCCTTCCCTCTCCTGTGTTCCATGCAGAGACTGTTGATGTTTCTAAAAAAAAATGCTCAAGACCAACCTTTTTAGTTTAGCTTTTAACTAAGTTTTAACATTCTTATATTAGCCGATATTTATTCCTATTTTTAGTTAATTTGATTTATTTATATGTTTTATATATTTATTTACATCCTTTTAGTTAATTTGATTTATTTATTTTATATATTTATTTACATATTAGTATAAATTTTATGATTTTATTATTTTTTAAATGGATTTTACTTTTGTTTAGTTATCACTCCAGCTCTCTCCTCATTGGGGTCCTCTTCACCGAGGACCGCCCCGGCTCTGACTGCCTGGGTGTCGCTGTGGGGGCTGTCCCTGTCTGGTGGGTCGGGATCCAGCGCTGCAACCATACAGTTGTGGCGTGGGTCCTGTCTGCCCAGACCCGGGTGGCTCCCATGGTGATGGCCTGGGTGGTCCTGGTTGGAGGTCGCCCTTTGTGTCGAGGCACCCTGAGAATACCGGTTCCTTATCTGGTGCACATCTGGTAGAAATGCACCCGGCCATTCATCTTCTTTTAACTAGGGCTAATAGGGCATGGGTGAGGGTGGTTGTGGGTGGGTGAAAGGGGACTATGGGTGTATGTGTGTGTGTGTGTTTTATCTATTTTGATGTCAGTTGTTTTATAATGTAAAGCACTTTGTATTGTTTTTAAGCACGAAAAGTGCTATACAAATAAAGTTTGATTTGATTTGATTTGATTTTGGCTAATAAAAATGCTAATACTCAATTGCTTATGTTATTGGTTTTTCAAATATCAGCAATATCACTCAAATAGACTGAGGTTCTTCTGCTGTCCATACATCCATTTTTCCTACACTTTCAGTGCTGTTTACACTACAGTACAAAGTTCATTAGAGAAGCAGGCCAACCCCCACATTGGTTAATTGGATGGATAACAAGACTCAGAGCGCATTAACTAGAGCGATGAGTCCAGGAAAAGAGACAGCTGCTCTTATCTCCATCGTAACGGCTCAGCTGAGAAATCATCACACAAACTCAGTGAGATGGAAGCCAGGCTGTTGTTGCTGCCGCAGGGCTGATAGCAACATAAATGTAGTGATTTAGAGGAAAAGATTAGAAGACATTAAAACAAGGCAGGTTTTTTATTACTAGGGTCAAGATGGAATAATGTGATCTGTATTGATAGACTGTTCAGTTGCAGGATTAAGCATGAGTTCCCCGTTAAATATAATTTAACTTGGTGGAGGGGAGGAGAGTAGGCAAAAGAAAAAATAAACATAATGTATCTGCAAATCATTCTCATAAAAACTGCAAGGCTTTTGGAGTAGGATACATTTTCCAAATGTCTCATTTTCAGACGTAATGAGACTGAAGCCCTTCCTGAGTTTCACACTTTTATGGTGGCAGTCTGTGCATCCATCTATGTTTTGAAGCGTAACGTGAAAGAGCTGAAATGGAAAGACAAAACCATGCTCTGCAGTTTCAATCAAATTTAATAAGCATGTATTATTTCAGTTTGGATCATTGTTTTCAGGCCCTCAAGTTTGCAGTCGCTCATCATTTTTCCAGTCACAACAGGCGGCTATTTTCAGCAAAACTCCAGCGATAAAGCCGTTGTTTACTGCTCGGTCGGTGTCACGCCTCAAAAGGACAAGCTTGACAACTGGCATATAAAACTGGTGCAGCATTTATGAAGCAAAAGTTGTTTTTCTTAGAAGCTTGTTAAAAATTAAAAAGTGTAACATGATCTAACGGCATTGCCTATAACCAGCACATAGATGATGTCATACGAGAAGGTAAGAACTCAAAGCAGAATGTCTTTCTTTAGCACACAATGTAAACCTGAAGAAGCCATATAACACGAAACATATCTATCTATCTATCTATCTATCTATCTATCTATCTATCTATCCATCTGCAATGATGTCATAGAAAAAAAAACAACATTTCTGTTCTTAGTGAGGCTTGATAGACTGAAGTTAAGTTTGCACATATTAAGAACTGAATATCATTTTTAGTAAATTAACAGCTTGAGCTTCATTATGAAGCATCTGCAATTTCACTCTTAGGGAGAGCCTCGCCCTCGAACATAATCTGCTCAAACTACTCATTAATTCTGATTTGAGCTTTCAAATCCCTAAATAAATGAGAGCAATTAGCTTAAAAAGAGATAAGAAGCACTTCTATTGGAGCCCTGGTGGGCACCAGCTTGACTGATTGAGCCTCTTTTGTTCATTTTAAATGAAAGCTTGCAAGGATAATTGTCACATAATATTGAGTGTAACTGCTTTTTAATCATCAAATGAAATGAAACTTGCAACTATGACCCAGTTTCTGTTTTTTTTCATGCATTTCATAAGGATTTATGGGTTCATACACACATATATATATATACATATATATATATATATATATATATATATATATATATATATATATATATATATATATATATATATATATATTCATACATACATACATACATACATACATACATACATATATATATATATATATATATATATATATATATATATATATATATATATATATATATATATATATATATATATATATCCTATTTCAGCTGAAATATCTTAGTCAATTTTAATCCCAAAAACAAGTGGGTTTGTTTAAACAGCTCTGCTTCTGCTGTACATTTCTAGAAAGAAAGACAAAAAGAAAGAAAGAAAGAAAGTTTGCAAAATCTTTTTGCTTAGATGTTTTCCTGACAGCTTCTGTGTCTGTATGAACATTTTGTGTTATTGTTAGAGTGCTTTAGGCTTTGCAACTTAAAATTCTTCTTTTTAATGATTCTGATTGTGAGGATGTTTATTTAAAAGAAGTGCTCTGTAATTTTGGAGTATTTTGCAAATTTTTTATTTTGCAGAAGCTTTTATTGCTCACAGTTTTAGGAAGCGAAAACAGGATCGAACTTCAGGAAGGGGCCCAGATAGACAAAAGGTCATTAGACTGCAGGGTCAAGAACAGAGCCCCTCTTCCCAACACACACACAACTAAAGGAAAATATGTCTGTCTTGATTATAATAACATCTCTAGGGGAATGCTTCTCTGAAATAAACTTTAAAGGCACATGAGCCTTCCTCCCCAATCAACCTGAAACACATACTGATCCTGAGAAAACACTGACAGGGGCCTAAAAACACAAATACACTCACAAGAGAATACAACCTTTAATATTTGTACTAGAAGACCAAACTGAAGTCCAGGGGGGCCACCGTACACTACAGACTAATTTATTGCTATGTGGTAACAAAAATGTCTCCTGTCTCCATTCAGGTGTTGAAAAGCCTCAGACTGATACAGAAACACACGCAGTCTGGAGCTGGTGGTTCTGGCCACCGCTGTTGGAACACTAAAGGGATTACTTACAGAAAACCTATAATCTATCTGGCAGTCAGAGGTGTAGGTGTGTGTGTGTGTGTGTGTGTGTGTGTGTGTGTGTGTGTGTGTGTGTGTGTGTGTGTGTGTGTGTGTGTGTGTGTGTGTGAGACTGCACACATGCTTGTTCATGTGGTAGCCAACAGCAGCAGGCCAGCAATGAAATCAGTGAAATCAGACTGCCTGCATCTCTTTCTACTGTAATTTTCCTTAAATAGCAGTGATGTCATGTGAGCGGTAGCACGCTGCGGGCGGCTGTGGGCAGCCGGGATCACCAGCATCCAGGCCGTGTTTGTCTAGTAAGACTTTGAGTGTGGTGGTGGAGGGCCAGGCAGGAGGCCAACAGCGGCTGATGATAATAGAGAGGAAGTGGATGTGGTAGGTTTAATCACACACTCTGAGGAGAGAACATGAAGTATTTTCTGGCTGATGCTGCCACATGGCATGTTTATGCTTCCATTCTTTATCTTCTCCTTGCTTTTCCTGAATTTATCACCTTCATCCATTTGTTTTGCTTTTAAACTGCTAACTTGTGTTTCTTCTTGTTTTTCTTTATTCCCTTGTCTCTTCATCGCAGCGAAGAAGAGTTTGATGTGTCTTACAGCGTGCTGACTCTTATTAATCACAGCCTGTTTTAGAGCCTGCTGGGGAAGCCAGTATGGCATCAAACCAAGCCAGTGGTCTGGTCAAAGGCAACCACGCGTGCCCTTTAACAGCCATCCACAAATTTATGGCTCAGCTTGACACAAACCAGATCACAGCACAACGAAACTGCAGCCACACCAGAGAAGAGTTGCGGTGACAGACCGGTGCGTTATGGTGAAGGAACGCTGCCACAAAGTGAGCTCAGGTGTTCTGCCCCGAGGTTATCTTCTCAAATGTTTGGAGGTAAATGTCTCAGAAAGTTGGAACATTCCCTTCTGCACAAGAATCAGACATTATGTTTGGACGCTTTTGCAAATTAGAAAAGTGTAAGAAGCAGCAGCTGTGACCTTTTTACCCTCCTTGTACAATCAAAAGTACACTGCGGGGACTCGCTGAGTTTTGTGGTGATTACAGAGGCTCAAAGTGACAGAATGTGAAGGCAGTGGGGTGTGAAACTGGTGACCTTTGCAAATGCTTTGCTGGGATATAAAGGCTCTTGAAAGGATTAGTTTGAGGCTGAGCTCGCCAAGGTCAGAGTCTTGAACTTTTAAGATTTTTCTAATCTTTCATGAAAACGCTGTAATAAGTGCAAAGAGAGAAAAAGCACGCGGTCATTCGATTTGAACATTTATACAAAACCATGTTCCGAAAGAGAATAATGGACAGACTTCCATTAAGCCCGACAAGACCTAATTTTAGAAAATAAAGAGATAAGTTAGTAACACCTAGTAAGAGAGCAGCAGATTTCAGACACATCAGAGATTATTTTTAGCTGTAACGAATGTCGAGTGTTCGGTGCCTCTCGATTAATGGTCGAAAGGAGCAAGCTTGAAAAACATAACAGGAAATTCAAGCAAAGGTCCATTTCTCAGAAAATAAACAGCTCTGCAATAACATCCTGGAACGGTGTTTTTCATCTCAGCTGTTATTTGTGGCATTAATACCGGATGGAGCACTGTCCTGAGAACACAGATCTGGTTGATTAGATGAGTGGATGTGGACACATTGATGGATTTATGAGTTTGCCTCATGCTGTGTTTTGCCTCATACTTGCAATAAAGCAGGGATTGGGTAAGAAAATAAAAAATCACAAATAGAAATCGAGAAAAACTATCAGCACAGCAGGTGAGAGGGAGTATACAGACCTTAGTGATGGCGAGGGCGCACGCCTGTCCCCAGAGCTCTATCAGCTGCTGCTGTCCAAACCTGTAGTCTTTCAGCAGTTCTGCCTCTATGGCTGCCGCCTCCCCTTTGCTGACAGACAAAAAAAAATAAGAAAAGTGACTATTAGTCATCATTATCATGAATGAAAATAAAAAAAAATCTGTTCAACACGTTGCAAGAAAAGTGTGGGATCTAAAAATCCTCTGAGCCAACATGAGCTTTCTCCTTTTCTTTGTCTTTCCTCACAAAAGCTTGTTTATGTAGTTTGTCTTTTATTGTGTTGACTTTTATTTGGGGCGACATGGTGGTACTAAGGTCAACCCTGAGGTCTGACAGCTGAGCAGCAACTGTTAGCCTGCTAACTGCATGTTTCCTTTTCATTCTGGGGTTGGTTTTCTTCAGGTGCTCGGCTTTTCCTCCCACAGCATGCTTGGTTGTCAATGCCAGCACTAAACCTGTAACATCCCCCAAAAGTTTCATAATCTTAACTATTTCATTATTGTTGTTGGCAGTAGTACTAATAGAAGTAGTAGTTGGATATTTGCATGATGCAAATATACAGTAATTTGAAGATAAAACTGTTCATTTTGACCTAAAATTCTACAGTACAGTAATAAACTACTATTACTGTAAACATGAGTATATTTTCAGTATTTCACCAACAGTTCATCACTTTATGGATGCTGGGGAGATATTTTGTTTAAAGCAACCATTTGGGTTCACCATGGTTTGGTTAAACTCATTAAGGGAGCATTTTGGTAACCAGGTAAACAGATTTTTTTCCTCTTCATTTCCTGATTTCATTACAAGTCATCTGTATTCTTGGTTTTGCTGCTCATCGGGTTGGTGGGTTAAGAGATGCTCAGACACTTTTAAATGTCAAGTTTTTCCTGAGAGAAACCCTAACAGCTGCTGAGTAATGCGACTATGATATTCAAAGCAGAACATGTGATCCATAAACTGACAAGTGTACTTTCCAGTCATTTTACACATGCTGGTTTTATTACAGCTCTGAACTCAGCCAGACTCTAATTAACTATAAATATAATTATGATCCAATGTTCATCATGTACTCTCGGACTTCTTTCCTCTCTCTCACTGTTTGCTGTATATGGACAGTGGGACTAATGCTGCTGTATGATAATCTTCTAGTGCTCCTTTTAGTACGGAGGTGTGTGTTGGCTTTCTTGTGTGATAAATATTGTTAAGACAACAGCTAGGAGACATCTAGGTGGCCACAAGCGTGCAGATGTTACTTGATATTCAAAGTCTGTGGAGCAAGAGCAAAACAGTGTCTGCCGTCTGTATTTGAGAGTCTTTAGGATGCATCCCTTTTACTCTACAGACACCTTGTGGTCCTCATCAATACTACACTCCAAAAACTGTTCAGGAAATAATTACTTTTCAGGTAAAAAAAAAAAATAGCTGGATATTTTTGTTGTTGCTGTGTATGTTTGTAAGAAAGCTTTGACATCATCCTCAGAGATGTATGAAGAAATCTGACTGTAGAAGCAACAAAATGACAATTAAAGTGTAATTTGATGTTATTATAGCCATCCAACATCTTCTGGCTGTTACAGACCAGTAAGAGATGAGATAAGAGTCAATGCACAAAATCAATAATGTTCATCTAATCAGCACTTACTGAATGAGGTCATCTCATTCTGCTTCACATTTTCAGCTCTTAAAAGAGATCAAGAGCTCTTTGTGTGAGTGCAAATGGACACAGTGCAAGTATATATGCATGTTTAGATTTCTTAGTGTTTCATCATTTGTGCCTTTTTTTTGTTCATGATACGTCATATTTCATCAGAAAAAACACAAGCGGAAGAAGCAAAAAGCAATTACAGCTCATCACACCTGGTTCATATTATTAGAAATGTAAAAGACAATCAGAGCCTTCTGATAAATGTTATGAATAACGTAACGTTATGAGACGTAATCGGCATCAAGACAAACAAAGGAATAATTTTGCATTTTGTGACCATTTTTATTCATCTCAACCCATTTTCAGTCAAAGATGACTGAAGGCAAGCAGTGGAATGTGATTATTGTTTTATTAATGCTGAACAATTACAGTGAAAGACTGTATCTGCATGTCTGTTTTTATCTGCACGTGTGTACATGCCTGCATGTGTGTGTATACGTCTAGGTGCACACATGCCTCTCTGTGCCTCTATTCTCCATGGTGACAGCGTGGCAAATGCTAAGCCTGCTTGTGTTCCTTCTGGGTTCATATAAGACACAGCAGTGTGCGTCTGCATGTGTGTAAGAATCCAGTGTATCCAAGTGGGGCTCCTGGCATTTACCTGTGCCAGTGGAGCGGCAGCAGCTGTCACCCATGGCTCACCTCAGGGATGTTTCCTGAGTCACAGTGACAAGCTGATCTTTGGAAAGTTCACCTCGGTCTACAAGGTTTGCTCTGTTATGCTGTACCTAACAGCACCAGCACTTCTTGCAGCTTTTATTAAGCTGAACTGGTTCCTTCTAAGAATGTGGTCACTTTTGTAATGGGGATGCTTTAAAAAAAAAGTGCTTTGCTTTTAACGGGTGGGTATATTTCATCCCAGGGCTGATACAGCACAGTGAAAGTGCTGCTGAACAGGCAAACACCATTGATTTTTTTACGTTATTGACAGAACAATGTGTTGTGGGTGTGACGCTCAGAGTGATGCCAGTTTTAGCTGGCTCTTCCAGGGGGGGGAGCAGCACATAGTGTTCAGGATAGACCAAAGACAGATGGCTGCTTCATACAAAACATGGCATGTCTTTTCAATTACCACCTTCATTATGCTTGTTACACTTCTAACTAGCACTTATCAAGTTAGGAAACCTAAATGATTTGTATAAACGATTAGCATAAAGCAGAAAGAAATAGCTAATGAAATAAAATAGGTACATAAATGTTCGTCAAGCCTGCCTTCTGTGCATGTGATGGAGAGAGAGAGAGAGAGAGAGAGAGAGAGCATGCTGTTACTGTTGAAAAGATGTGGTCTTTTGAGTATTAGCTTCTGCACCTGAAGCCAGAACCATGCCACAGCCAGCAGGAATCCCGGGGGAAGGGGGGGGTTGATTTCCCCATGCTGAGCATGATGTGCTCCTGCAGTATGTCACCTTCAGTGTGGCGCTGCTCAACTATGATCACAACCTGCTTAATGAATCTGTTTATCTTAACACATGAGATGAGGTAAAATTAAACTTTAATGGTGACAGTGGGAGTATTTGGACAGTGCAGCAGCAAATGGGAGGATGGAGAGTACACAGCAAAGACCAAAACAGTTGAAATAGTCATTAAAAAAATTTTTTAAAAAAACATTTGAATAAATCTAGATAGAGGTGTTGTAATAATGAAGTAATTTTTTTTTAAAAAGCTATAAGTATCCATCAGTGTACGATGTTGATGCACACAGCGAAACATAACAGAATACATGTAAGTAAACTCATTTAACCGCACTGAAACAGCAGCTAGGAGAGTAAAGACTGTGCACATGTGTGCTAAATTTATCCTGAAATATCAGCCAAAGAACTCCACAAAAATACTGCGTATGTTTCTGTATATAGTCTCTAGCTGTGAAGCATTGTGGCATCATAAGAGTTAAACGCACTGAGGAGTGTTTCACCATCCTCATTTCCCGTTTGACTGATTTCCACCTGCTGGAGAGACTGAAATGATCAGCAGCCACATTTTATCCTTCCCTCATTTTCTGTCTCCTGCCAGAACACTTAAAAACGAACAAAAAAGTCATATACATTGCGTAGCTGGTTTAGCTGGGAATTCTGGATGTAGATTACTTTGTGAACAATATATTTTCTTAACCCCCCTCCACACCAAATAAAAAACAAAGAACAATATTGCTATCAGCTTCACCAATTAAATATATTCTGCCAATTTTTTACCAAAAATAATATTTATTTATATGTTTATATGTTATATATAGCAGCAGCTATATATAACAGCAGCTTTATTTTATATATATATATATATATATATATATATATATATATATATATATATATATATATATATATATATATATATATATATATATATATATATATATATATATATATATATATATATATATATATATATATATATATATATATATATATATATATAAAATAAAAATATATTATGCTAATTATTTTTTTCTGGAATGTGTTTAAACATCTGGGTTTTCACTGCTGAGTCTAAGTGCACTGTTCACCATTGCTATCAGCTCTCCGGTAGCGGCTATGGAGGTCTTTCTTTTAAACGTTTTTTTCAGTAAAAAGAAAATTGTGGTGTAAAAGAAAAGGAGAAGGTGAAACTAGACACAATATATGAGGAAAAGGCTCTATAATCTATAAGAAGACGTAAAGAAAGCTTAAAGATGAACTGAGAGAATATCAAAGTGAGATTGAAAACTACATAAAATGAGGAGATCCAAAGATCAAGGTTAAAATGGGTTGGTGTGAGATATTCTATAGACGTTTATGTTCCACTGACATTGTAACTTAAAGAACCACTTCTTCAGTGAGATGTGTGTGATTATTTATTGGATGTGTTCAAGCCATGAAGCCAAATACAGGTTGGGGGGGGGGGGGGGGGGGGGGGGGGTGTTTGTTTGGGATGAGTGGCAGCTACTGGGCAAGCAGACCGCTCTATATATAAAAGAAAAGGGGGCAGAGGAAAACAAGAAAGGAAAATTGTGGGCACAGCGCTGAAAACAATAACAAGTATGCATGCAGGGACAGTGGACTTTTAAAGGCTATATCAGGAAAGACCGTGCTCGAGGTCCAGCAATGTTCCTGAACGTCAGCCAAAACAAACAAACAAATAACACACACAAAGAAAGCAAAACCTCATTATAATGGAAATTGGCACGGGGTAAACAAAGAATAGAAAAATAGTGCTATACTAAATTAGAATAAAAGACACATTGTTGATCTAAACCCAACACCCTAGACAGGGTCAATCTTTCAAAATAAATAGAATTTGAACAATTGTTCATGTAAAAAAAAAGTTTGTGGTTTTATGCACAAAATACAAGTCAGAATTCCACCATGCAAAGAAAAACCTTGTAGACCACAGGCAGAAACGTTGTCACCAGCTGGTTATAAGAGTGAACTTCCCAATCAGGCATCCATAGCAGTACTTAGGTAGATTACTACACAAGGCTTGTGAGGTGGAAATTAAGCACATAGTGTAGTTTTAATATGTTCCTCCTTTATTTAGCTTCTTTTGTGTAGTACAAAATATACATTCTGCATAATTTAGAGTAGTTCAGAAAGCTTGCTTTAGTAGGTTCATGCAAGAAACTGAATGTTCTGTTCAAGGCCTGTTTCAGCTTTGACTGTTATCTTCAACCTTGCCGTGGTTTTGACTAGTGCTGCCAGGCAGAGGTTATTTGTGTATGCCTAAAGAGCATGGTTGATCTCTAGATTTATTTCTCATCAGATAAATTCCACGACACTTGTTTAATTTGTATACACCAAAAGGCACCGGAACTGCTGATCAAACGATGAAGGGAAGGTCTTTCTCATAATTACATTGGCATTGCTAAATCACATTCGGTATGTAGCTATTACAACTGCGTCATTCCCGGTGCTTAACCTGCCTGCAGCAAAGACATGTGGCAAACTGTAAAACATTTTCCACATTATGAAATAAAGAATGGGAGAAAAAACTGTTAAAATACCAAACACAAGTGAAAACACATCAAGGTTTTAGAAATATAAAAGCTAGTTGGCCGAGCACACTTACCGGTACTCACTTATCGAGTTTAGCTGAAAGAGGAGATGATGTAACACAATGATAACACGTTATGTTAGATTCACATGTCCAAATCTAAAGAAGGCAATAATTACAACAGCACAACAAGATCAAATCACACGTGTCACTGTCACATGTGTTACGGTCGTTTGTAGCTCGCTGTAAATGTTGAGAGAGATGTAAGACTCCTGTGTGTTTCACTTCTAAGCACAGTTCATTAAACCGACTGCACAGCTCCACCGCAACCAGCACTGAATTTACTGTTGTGTAATTAATTAAACTGGAGCCACCAGTGGAGAGCTGGGAGTTTGAAGAGAGCAGCTCTGGTCTATTAAAAAGCAGAAAATAAGTCAGGCCTCTGACATGAGAGAGGCCAGAGGGGGAAAAACGGCACAGTTCATTGGTTCCACAGGCCTCCTCACTGTTCCTCCCTCTACCTGTCTTATTATGTGTCCACCTCCTGCTCCGTCTCCTGGTTAACAGCTCTTAATGATACTTTGGACCTTTTAAACACGAATACAGAACGGCTTGAGATAAAAAGTGGATCACAGTGTCATCTTTTATGGTTTTGTTCTTACTGTTTTGTGGCATTCCCCTCTATGTTCACATCTGTTGTGTTGCTGTCTTTCAGAGGGAACAGAATACCGTGATGATTCAGACGAAACAAAGTGCAGGAGAGTTTTAGTGATTAATGACTGTCAAGTTCTTTAGGTTTCACTTGATAAAGAGCTGTTTCTGCAACGGATCGGTGAGGATTGACAAGTTTTTTGTTTTTGGGGTTGTTTTTATCTGTACTGCAAAAAAAGTATCACCAAATGTGCCAACTATGATCAGATATGTCAGGACAAATACATATGTGCGTGTTAGCATTTTGATATTAGTCTACAGTTACTTGTTGCCGTGTAAAGTTAACAAATATGACAGGATTGACATACATATGTAGTTTAACTTATGAAGTCGTGTTGGATCCATGATCCTTATTTTATCTTATAAAGCCAAACATATCATATTTGACACGTGCAATTTCTGAATATTTTGCATCACATCATGGTAGAAACTTTACTCAAAACCCTGTTTTACACCATATGATACTGGTATCCTGCCCCCTAGTGGACACCCGATTGCACTACAATTATATTGACCAATCACATGGTAAAAAAAAAACCAAAAAAAACGTGAAAATACCAAAAATAAATTGTTCAAAAATTTTTCAGATATTATCAAAGGGCCAATGAAGACTACAGATTTTTAAAATATTGACTTTTCTGCCCAGTGTTTCTGAAGTTAGTTTTAAAGGGCTAATATCTTTAAACAAGAGTATGACAATGTTTTGCAAATGAGCAAGAGAGTTAAGTGGGTATGACATCAAAATCTTGATAGTGTTAAAGGTGTTAAAGTATTAAAGGCAGACCATTGAATGGATGGATGGATGGATGGATGGATGATTGGATGGACGGATGATTGAATGGATGGATGGATGGATGATTGAATGGATGGATGGATGGATGGATGGATGGATTACATCGAGGATCTAAATGTCTACAAATGATTTCTTTGCAATCATAATTATGAATTTGATTGATCATAAGTAGCTGTCACTCTACTTTTCCTACTCAACGTTTCATCCTGCATTTATCTGAGTTTTATTAATACTGTGTGAACAGTCAAAAAGAAAAACATCAACAACAGGATATACAATTCCATATGGCCACGAGAACTGTATTGTGTGCTACAAAGACACAGCCAAAGGCTCTGGATTATTCTCCAGGGTGCGTTTCCTGTCTCCTTTTCATCACTTGCCCACCTTCCCTTCACTGCTCTGCGCTTTGATCTGCAGCGCTGTCGATCTTACCTTATCAGTTACCCCAGTTTACCTTCTTCAGTTTTCTTGCTCTATATTATCATCTCCTGCCACCCCCTGTCTCTTTTTGCCCTGCCGTTCTGAAGGAAGTTCACACTTCAGTGAGCGGCGGCAGTTAGAAAGGTGACGGCAAACAAAAAGAAAGAAAAAGAGAAAGGAGCACATTGGACGTGACGTAACCTGGTGGATTCAATCAGTTTCGTTTTTTACATTTACAAAACTGACTGGAGGAATGTATTTATAGGAAGATAAACACATCTACTGTAAAGACATCCAAATGGAGAGGCAAAGCCTCGCTTGTATTATTACTCTGAGGATAATCTCATTACAAACACATCCCTTGTTCCAGATAAAAGGTTTTGGTCATAACACTGACTTCATGCTGACAAACCTCTATGCTTTCATCGCAGATGCATTACTGCATGAAGATGCAAGATAATGAATGGCTTCCCCACTATTTCAACCAGATTATTAGTGGGCATTCCCAGGCGTAAATCTGTATGTGAGCATCTAATCTAACATGTGTCACATGAGCACACTTTTCATCATCAATCCCACCTCCTGCAGTGTGTCAGCAGGAAGTTCTACAGCATCCAGCTAGGAGATAATGTAAAGGGTGTGTGTGTGGGGGGGGGGGGGGTCAAAAAAAGAAGGGCAATACCAAGGCAAGGAGGTTCTAATTCAGTCACAAATTTTAGTTAAAATTTTAACCAAGTTAAATATTAATTATTCAAAGCAGAAAGTCCAAAGTTGGTGTATCTTCTGAAAAAAAGGCAGGAGCAGAGTTCTACTCTATCTATCTCTTGTCTTCTAAAGGAAATAATGCAATAACTCAAACTGAAAAAAAAAAAAAACAGAATCAGGTCGCTCCTGAAGAATATCATTAGAGACAAAAAAAAACAAAAAAAAAAAAAAACAACATGCCCTACATTGAATGCCTGAATATACAAGTGTGTAGACGTATGTGTGTATTGGGACTCAGTTTATACTTCCTGTATTGCGGTTTTACAGGCAGCTGGCTAGATGTCCAATATTCTAATTTTCTGGGTAAATTACCACAATCCTTGAATTTTAATCACATCGTAGCCGTCAAAAAAAACATAAGTGAACATGACTCATTTCAAGCACAGTGCATGTAATTTGACCTTGCTAGAAGGATACAACTTAGAATGTTTCCTTCTGCAAATTAGATGAATGAAAGGATCAGGTGCCAAAGCAGAGGGTTAGGTCTCATAAAGAGCCTCAGCTGGCACATAGACGCTGACCCTGTGCCTCCGTGTAGTCTCGTTCTAACTGCCGAGCATGAGCCGGTCATGCTGCTCAACTCTTATTGAATCAAGCTGGCATAATTCACTTTGGTCTCCGTGCCCTAAGGCGATCATTTGAGAACTGTGTCCGTGTGTTGTGTGAAAGAGAAAGGTACAGAATCACAGCCAAACAACTGTCTGGTGGGGCATAATTTTTTTTTTTTTTAAATCAGGCTTAATCAGTTTAGCCGTCTGCTCGTGTTCCTCATATCCGTTACAAGGAGACAGGCATTCTTCAGATAAGCCCTACTGGTGACTCTGCGGTTTGCTCTCATAACTCATTTCATCCTGCAGCAGCTGTGCTCCTGTGGACACGCATAACACACAGAGATGGATCATATTTCCCGAATGCAACAGGTGCTGATTTCCTGAGTGTGAGTGAGCGTGTTCTCTCGAGCTAAAAGCGTCTATCTGTGAGTCAGGTACTTATCAGTCATTTTTAGATGTCATGTGATTAAAAAGGAATAAGGGCTGTTATCTAGATGGATAAGCCTCTTCCATGCACACTAAAGTCACACAGATGCAACAAAGCACAACTTGACATTAAGAGCGAATGGACATACGTATGTGCACTCTGGCACACACCCACATGCCCACAGATTACATCATTCTGTATTCTCTCAGTCATCTTTAATCCTCTTTTTTTTCCCAGAAGCTTTATTTGCTTCTCTTGGTAACGTGGTTATCACATTTCTAAAGCTGAGGTCCATCAGCATCATATGTTACATGTAGTTTCACATCCTATTTGTTTCAGCTGAGAACAGGTTTTTTGTCCTCCAGGTCTCCAGGGCAGAACAGGATAATCAACATGGCTGCTGGCTGGGAAATGATGTATCAATGACTTATCAGGTGTTGCTGTCCAATGTAAGAAACGATAACACATCAGTAGCCTGAATGCATTTGAAGATCCATCGTTTCTTTGGATTTTTTCTGGCTGTTGTCCTATATGAAAGTACCTGCCCAGATAAAGCACACACTCTGACTTCAGTCACAGCATCAGTAAATATCTGTTTGTACATGAAACAATGCCAACATTTCAAATGATACAATTAAAAGGTGAGCTTGTTCTTTCCTCAACAGCCCCTAATGCAAAGCCCTGATGCCATGGCAACAGAGCTGCCAGAATCACGTGACTGCTTAAAACCAGCATGCTAATGATGCCACATGTTATCGTCTTTGAATAAGATTGCATGTAGTATCGGGTTTAGTTAGTCTGAAAAGCTGCAAAGGTGAAAACCAGACATATGTGGCTAAAATCATCATCATGAGAAATATCTGCCCTGCAAACAGACTGAACAGTGTTTGTGAGCTTTGTATTTAATACTTGACCACATGGCACTGAGGATTACTCTCTACATAAGGTTTACATTCACTGTAAAAGTAAGAATGCAAGTAGTACCTGAAGATGTTCATTGATTATGATTGTTACAATTCTTGCATTTCTCAGACGGGCAACAGAGCAGATTTAACTGAAGATGATGTGACTTTTTAACAGAACAGATTCGGCTTTCCTTATTTAACAATACAAACTTTAACACCATGAAATTTGAATGTAAATTATGCAAGTCATAAAGAGTGTTGATGCATTCACTGCAATGAGAGTGCCATGTTTGCCTGGCACAAGTGATGTGTGTGTGTGTGTGTGTGTGTAGGTGTGTGTGTGTACACCTGTTGTTATGTTTGTGTGTGTGTGTAGTCTCCAAAAAAAAACCAAATAAATAAATAAAGATAAATCCAAAGAACAAAAATCCTGAAAAGTTAATAGTTTGGTGCTCAGGAGTGCTGTGTGGGCGATATAGAAGATAAAAACTTGGCAACTCATTTTCAGGTTTTTTGTTTTTTTGTTTGTTTTTTTTTACAGTGAGTGTCCTCATTGCAGACTTTAAAGGCCCAGCAGGAATGCTGTGGGCCTCATCCAAGCTCAGCTGGTTTGGATACAAAAGACAAATCTCCCTCCTGCTTGCCGTTTTTATGATTCTATTTTGTAGCTCTGCCAATAAAAAGCTCGAGAAGAGGATCGCAGGCTAAGCACAGGGATGACATAAAAGAGAAGGATGCTTCTGATGCTGCTGAAAAGTTTCCAACACTTTCTTTGAACTCCCTTCAGATATATTCTTCTCTCTCTTCCTCCCTAATCATCCTGTGTGAGGTTGCATTTGCCATATGTGTATGAACGTCAATCCAGTTGCCTCACTGCTGATTCATTTTCTTTCACACAGCAAAATATGGAGTTCGCTTCAAGCAGAAACATCAGGTGAGTCAACTAAGGGCAGCTTCCACTGACAGCACATTCATACCTAAGAGCATATACATTTGAAAGCCTTGACCTACTCTCCCGAACCACCAGAATCCTTTTGTTTCTAACACAACTGCATACACACACACTCAATGTGCAGGCTGTTTATAATTGATGAGCACCGCAGTAGGGGACGGGAGGGTGGGGTGGCGGGGGTGAGAGAGGGACCACAGAGCCATCATATTGAAACTGGCATTCTGCCGACCTTTCGCAGCTTTGCTTGCATGTCTTTTCGAATGCATGCGTTTGCGTGTGTGTGAGCATGTGGGTGTATTCACAGCGCTCGGGTGGCAGGTGGTGAGAGAAAATGTGTGATGAGGCAAACGCTGATGGCAGAGATGATCAGGAGAGTATTCTTCAGAGATGCTCTGATAAAAGAGAACAATAACGATGATGAAATAGTAGAAAACAGTGAGAATGGACTGTAGTGAACTGGCTGTAATGAGAACAGATGTAAAAAAATAAATAAATAAAAAGAGAAATTTTAGGTTTATAGAGGAGATAAAAGAACATGAAACTCTTGTTCAAATTGCCAGTAAACACAAAGTGACTGATAAGTTTGTGTGTCAAAGGTCCATGTGTACAGCTGTAACCTCTGGTTGCTGAAGGCTTTTCCACTGACAGTCCTGGTTGTTTAACGAACACACACACACATTCATTCATTATCCTAACCGCTTAGTCTGATTAAGGGTCACAGGGAAGCTGGAGCCTATCCCAGCAGTCTTTGGGCGACAGGCAGGGTACATCCTGGACAGCTCGCCAGTCCATCGCAGGGCCACACAGACAACCATTCACGCTCACACTCAACCCAATATAGAGTAACCAATCAACCTAATATGCATGTCTGTGGATGGTGGGAGGAAGCGGGAGTATCCAGAGAGAACCCACACATACACGGGGAGAACATGCAAACTCCACACAGAAAGGCCACTGTCCAAACCTCACCCCAACCGAGGATCAAACCAGTAACTTTCTTGCTGTGAGGCCACCGTGCAGCCACACGTACACACACATGGTTTTTGCAGTACATTTGGAACAGAATGTCACACAAGCTGTACAGCCTGAGGAGCATGGCATGGTGTGGGTTAATTTCCATATGCACAACGTGCTCATGAGACTGTGCACATGTGTGCATACACATTCCTCACCGCTGGGAGCTGCAGGAGCTGGAAGAACAGTTGTGTGAGCTGCATGCTGCAAAGATGTGAAGATGTGGAGGAGGTGTCGTCACACTGACCCCACTTTTGGCACTGCTACCTTCTCAAACTCATCAGTTGAGTTTTATTTCTGGCGAGCTGTCCAGGGTGTACCCTGCCTTTGCCCAAAAGACTGCTGGGATAGGCTCCAGCTTCCCCGCAACCCTGAATTGGATTAAGCAGTTTGGAAAATGAATGAACGAATGAATTAATGAATTAATGAATGAACGAATGAATGAACGAATGAATGAATGAATGAATAATTTGGAACAGTGCAGTTGGCTGACAACTGTTACATGAGATAAATGCCATTGCCCTTTAATCTTTATTTATAAACTCATCATATGTTTCCATTCAGCATGAAAAGTTGCATTTTTAGAGTAGATTAAAATTCATCATTCAGTCATCCATTATCCGAACCACTCAGTTCAATTAAAGGTTGGGGGGAAGCTGGAGCCTATCCCAGCAGTCTTTGGGGGAGAGGCAGGGTACACCCAGGACAGCTCGCCAGTCCAACATTGAAATTCTGTCAGATATGTTCTCTTATTTTGTTGGAACACCGACATTCATCATGCACAGTTCTGGAGCAGTCACTGTTCTGAGGGGCCAAGTTGGGTCAGACTGGGTTACATCCAGAACCCAACCTAGGACCCATTTATGCAGCCAACATTGGATTTTAAATTTGCTCTGTTTATGTCCATGCCCACTTATCCTTCCTGCATCCCTTATGAGGCTGATACATCACATATGGGCACATATAACTGAAACCACACTGGACCAAATTCAAGTTCAAGTCTGTTGGAGCTAAATTCATTATTTTACATTTTATAATTTAGTTGAAAGGAAAAGTTTTACCATTTCACATTAATCATTTTATTTGAGTTGTAAAATGTATGTATATATTTGATAAAAATGCATGATTTTGTAATGTTAACTTTAAAAGGAATTTGAGTTCGGACATCCATACGTCCCTATAATGCTGCTAATGAGGGTTCATTTAGCAGATTACAGCCAGAGACATTGGAAGTGGGATATTTTTTGACTGCTTGATTCTCATTTTGTTGTTGTTATTCAACCTTGTAAATGAGGATCTCATCTTACTCATGTTTTAAATACTACTTGCTAGACTCACTTTAAAACGGTGGTACCGAAGACAGAGTACCAATGCAAAGCCCATGCCCAGTAATGTTCAAACTAAACATCAGTGGGCTCCACATGGCCATGTTGGCCGAGACATGAGGCTTTCATGAGTCCTGCACAACTCACCAAGTCGGACACCAGCTGAAACCCAGTTAGAACCAATTTGAAGCACAAGCAAACACAGGTTAGGTCACCATGGAAACTGCCAATGTGGGGCCCCTAATCTGGAGACCCTTATGCACCCCATCAGGTTGCAGACCATCTTTGATTTTCTCCATTCATTAAATAATAACATAATATTCAGAGGTTTTTTGTTTTGTTTTGTTTTGTTTTGTTTTTTGTTTGTTTTTTTTGGTATTCTCAATACATTTTTACCCAAGCAGAATCTCTTCATTCCTACATTTCCTCACAGAGTGTTGCACATATGCCTTCACAGCCCAGCAACAACCAATAGCAGGTGCATGAGTCAAGATGTGCTCTTTTTAAGCAGTAAAGAAGGATGCAAATAGCATTTAATTGTAAGGCACAAAGCTTGCTAAAAAAAAAAACCTATTGCAGCAATTACTTTACATACTCTCTTCCTTGCATATTTTCTACTGGAAAGTAAAATTCCAAAAATACAAAAGCAACTGGGCCAAGTGAAAAATAGCAATGACTCTGATGCCACTGCACCAAACAGCTTTGCAAAATGTTTTTATATCCTTAACAAACCCTTATCTACCTTCCTGTGGGTGGCACTGGTCAAAGCAATTGTGTACAAATCTAAAATTACATTTCAGTCCCTAAAAGCAACATTCTTAAGTAAAATACATGACCAATTGAATAAATGTTATTCAATCCCCTCAAGGTTGACTAATCTCATTACCTTGACCCTTGCTGCAAAGAAAATTACCTTGACATCCAGTGACTGCTGGTGCTTTAATAATTACCTCCCTCTTCCCCTCTAGTTTCACTCGCTGCTGCTCTTCCTTACAGAATTTGGATTAATCCTGCCTTTTATTGAAACACATGTGGTTAATGTTAATATAAAATAACCACAGTGATGCTGTTCTCTGCATAATGTTGTCAATAATTCATTACCACAGTGGAGGTTTATGGTGCAAGGTACAAACAATGGCTACTAGAGCAAAAAGAAGCAAACATATGTTTCTACAATCATCCACACAGTCAATAAAAATAAGGAGTTGAATTAGATACATTTGTGAGCATCAAGATAATGCCTGCAGACTTTAAGGCATTTAGTGTAGAAGTGGGTGGAAATAATAGGCTGGTGTGTAGTTACGACTGTGTAACATGTATGTGTGCTAAAATGTACAGAGATTAAATTAAATCTTGAGAAGGATCATGATGAGTTTTAAGAGGTAAAACTGTCATTCTGTGTGAGTGGGGAGACATACTGGAATAACGACATATTTACATGATGGACAGCAATGACTGCAATAGTTGCATGAGGGATGAAAAAGAGAGCAAGAAGGATGTCCTTGAGTACTGGCTCTTCTTGCATTATTCATGGCTTTGAATAGGTGTGACTGTTATAGATACGTGTTGCTGTTTAACTATTTTCTAGTTCAGTCGTAAACAGGCCTTTTCACATCCACAGCCTTAAAAGCTTTTACGTCACTAAACTTTGGTGAGCATGTTCAGGAATGCAGAAAGTTTACCAGCCTCGGTGGATACCAGGTGAGGGGTACATGCAGTCAGCACCAAATGAGCTCCAGCTCGAAGCAAGACGACTCTGGTCAGCTGTTTTTTTATACATATGATACTTAAATGTAGGTTAGGTCAATGAAACAGCACAGTCAACAGCAGGCAAAGTTCAAATGTGATGTGAAATAGAAGATTTCACACTTGATAATGATATTTTATTTCATTTCTAGGTAGGTTTGGTTCCTAAATGTAACAAAGCAGGGCCTGGCAACTTAAATGAGAAATTTGAGTATCCAGTTTTTCTTTTTTTTGTTTTCCCAAATGTGACATGTTCTTCCGACTTAATATGGGAGGGATCGTGTGTTGTTTATTTCCTGCTCATAGAACTGCAGATGTTACAATTCTGTCTGCCATCCATCCATCCATCCATCCATCCATCCATCCCAGATGCTATCGGCTGAGAGACAGACATCAGCACAAACAGGACCAGCGAGGGAGCAAAGAAAAGAAACAACCCTTTACTCTCAGTTATCGGGTCAATTCAAAATCAATAATTATCCTAACATATATTATTTGTCTGTGGGAGGAACAGTAGCAACGTGTGAGAAAAAACATTGCTGTCGTTTCTTTCTGCCTTTTGTACATTTTATAGGGAAAAACAATATTGGTATAAGGCACTACATGGCAGGCCTTCAGGTTTTCTACTGTGAGCTGATAGAAATAGGAAAAGCTATAAAACTTACGTCCCCCTCTATCATCCTGACTCCTTTATCACTGTAGTAATACACTTGTGAGTTCAGAGAATCAAGTAAGTGCAAGAAATGATAGCATAAAAAGATTAATCATTTCTCATCATTTTTGTTCCTCTCATTTTCTGTTTCCGCTCTCCAGAGTTTTCATCTTCCACCTCTGAGAAGACAGTTAGCTGATTCCTCCATCTGGCTTTCCGCTTCTCTTTTGCTTTTACTAGTTGCCTCACAGGTCATCTGTTGCCATTAGCAACTGTCCATCAAAGCACACAGGAAGAGAGAATTCCTCTACTGACTGCTTTACTGTAATAAATCTCAGTCTGGGCTCTGAGGTGTTGCTAGGCAAAGAGGCAACTAAATCCTTTCTACATGTAGTTTCCAAGCAATTATAAAGCTGCTGACTAATACTTCTATTTCTTTTTGTGTGAAAAGAAGGAACATGTAATTTGTTATCTGGAGAGATTAATACTACCACATCAGACATGCAAAAATTGCCATGCAACTAATTAAATTTTTCTATTCTTATTTACAGTATGTTCTGGTGGTATTTGGTGGTATCTCAACTTTTAAAAGTAAACTTTAATTTCTTCTAATTTACTCCAAGTGAATGCAAATCCTTTGATAAACAAAAACAGAGAGCAGTATAAAAGACAACAAAAGCTATTTACATAATCAGAATTCAGGGACAGGGTTCCTCCGATGGGAAACAAAGCACTCCCAATCAGGACTTAGCAGAGCGAGACAGTGACAGCAATTACTTCAAACTAGGAAAGCCGTCCTGGTGAATGCTCACAGACATATTAAGACATAAACAACGATACCACGATACCAGGGGCCGAATATGAAATGTTCTTATCTTTGCAAACAGAAGCTATGTTTATGGAAAGAAAAGTGTATTATCAAATGTAGACACAAATTTCTATGATTTTGTTTTCTGTTTTTATATTTCTGTTTATTCCAATCTTCTTTCATTTTAAAATCACATTTAAAAAAACTGCTTTTCAGAAAAGACATTTTCTTTTATCACAAAAACATGAACATCTGCACAATTAATCTACAAATTTACCCCCAAGGTGCCTCCTTGCAAAGGTCTTCATCTTACGCATGACCTGTGCAAAATCACAGTAAGCCTGGCAACATTCCTCCCTAGGGGTGTAGCTGGGGCTAGTTTCTATGGCAACTGGCACAAAATCTGATTTGAATGACAACTGGTAATAGCTGGCAGAGAAGTGAGTGGCAAGACACAGCACCCCTCCCCAGGTTCTTTTTATCAGCACAGTCGTCCTCATCCACTGCTTTTTCCCCCTATACCGTACTAAAATCCCCGCTCCTCTCCTCTCATCTCCTCTTTTTATTATCGCCTCTCTGGATCTTTTTCTCTTCCTACGCTGTGATTTTCCAGCAGAGTCAACATACGGCAAGTCACCATAGGCATCGCTCCCATTCTGTCATGAAAGTATTTGTCTCTCTAGTCACATTGCCGAGAACAGTTCTGACCCCCTGACAGCGAGTCACCCACAGCATTCAGGGGACAAACCAATGAAGGGGGAGAAATTAAAAGCTGAAGCTTTAATAGTGGCGCAGGATTTATAATTACGGAAAAGTCTCTGAAATTGGATTTTTTGCTTTAAAAGAACTGAATTTAAAGAACTTGCTTTACCCTACAAAGCCAAATGTATCAGATTTGATCAAAAACGTTTCTGAGACATTTTCCATCACTTTATGGTAGAAACTTTGCTCAAAACCCTGTTGTGCGCCGTATGACACAGGTCTAATGCCCCCTGGCAAATACCAGAAAGCAAACGACTCCAATCATTTTGAGCTATCCCATCGTCATAAATGCTAAAGTGAAAAAAAATATATATATAAAAATACTGAAAAATATTTCTTTTTTCTATTTTATTTCAGGGCCAATTAAAGAATTCAAATTTTAGATTTGGACTTCTGCCCAGTTGCTTTTAAAGTGGAAATACTTTGATTGCTGTTTGCTTTCCAATCAGTCTGATGCTCATTTTTTTCTATTTTCAGTCTTTGTAAAGCCCTCTTTCTCTGCATCTTCTCCTCACAGTTCTCTGATTATTTTAAATCATCTGTATCTGCATCTTTACCTCTGCTATAAAGTCATAAAAAAAGACAAAGTTCATAACAAGATGTTGAGAATAGTGTCCAGCAAATCTCTCAGTGGGGATCAAAAACGGTTGTCAAATGATACCACAACTGATCGGTTTGTTAAAAATTTGAAAATGAATTTATTTCAGTGGTTTAGGATCTTTTCTGTTATCTTTAGCAAGCCAACATTAACACGTGAGTTCAGCTCATTTAATGTGAACTAGCATTTTTTTTCTTCAATTACACAGATCTCATAGCTATGTGTATGGCGATGACGACGTGGACTGGGATCTGTAGAGCAATCTCGGCTGTGTTTGTTTTCACCAAATACACGTGATGAAGTTACAAGTTTTAAACCTTCTACATGCTTTCATGTGCTTGGACAACATAAAAGTATCTCTGCTATCAACATAGCTAAAGTTTTTTTTTGGGTATCATGTGAGTAAATTGTATCTAAACTTTTTTTTTTTTTTTTAATTCAGCAAGTTATGCATCTTCCTTGTGCTTTAGCCATTTTAGTTTATTTGGCACATTCACCAGAAGCACGCCCACCTGCAAAAGTTACATGTTTGAAATGAAAAGAAATGGAAAAAATGAAGAATTGTCCACTATTTCTAGCAATATATGCAGCATTATTAGTATAATTAACCCTAGCAGACTCTAGAGTTGTTCCCAACACAGAACCCGGCTTCTTGATTAGTTTAATCAGTTTTGTTAAATCTCTGGTTTTGATGCAGCAACAGATGGCTGCAAAACTGGCTAGACTCTTTAGTTGGACTTGCTGAGGGTCCAAAACTGATGCACCTCACAGCTGCAGTCTACAGAGTATTTGTGCAGATGACAGGACTCCGAGTTGTATTGGAAGCCTGAGGTGTATAGTTGAAGAGAAATGGTGAGAGTACAGTCCCCCGGGGTGTTCTAGTGCTGCTCACCACCATCTCAGACAGACAACCTTTCAGTCTCACAATGTCAGACTGTGCAACGTGTTTGGTAGATAGTCATAAATACAGATGATTGTGGAGGTATATGTACCTGGAATTTATGAAGCTTCTCACATAACTCTGCAGCTGAATTTTGTTAAAAGCACTCGATCTTCATCATGATGCCTGATTTGTGCAGAGGAGAGTGGGCTCACTGAAGTTGATGATTGTATCTTCAACTCCAGGTATATTATGATAAGCAAACTGTAATGGGTCTTGAATGATGTTCACTTGCTTATCAAGGTGAGCTAAAAACACAAGACAATAATATCAGAGGAGCCTCTTCAGAAGGTTTTGCCACCTCCTATCTCTGCTCATCCAGTGATTATTCTCAGGTGATTATTCCATGCTTTCTCGTACCGTATTCACATCACTGCTACATGGCTGGGATGCATTAGTCTAATCACCAGTGTTGTTTTCAATTAAAATCTCGTATATAATCAATTTTGGGTATGTCTTTAGTTTATCTCTTCTAACTGAAATGACTGCTGATAAGAGATTAAGCAAAAACTTCTGAAATACGGTGAATGCATGACTTAACATTTACGTTGCTGAAGTCACAGGAGAAAATGAAGAAGGGGAGAAGAGAGAATTTTAGGTCATGATCATGAAAGTCCGCTTTGTTTGGGAAGCTGTGAATGCGCCAAACGAATTCTAATTTGGACCAAAGAAGCGGACTCGGTCCGCCTACAAACGCAGGTCTCAGCCTGTTTTAAGCGGACCAAAAACAGGAAGCGGACTACAAACAAAGTCACTTCCTGCATTTGACATAGCATTTCATTGCGGGTAAATACATGGCGATCCCGTTAAGAGTCCTCTTAACAGTCCTTAACAGCGATAGTTTTGTGTTATATCTTGTATTGCTCTTGTTTCTCGATTGTGTTATATCGAGAAAACAAGAGCTTTCCTCTTGATGCGGGTCTTGTCCTCTCTTTTGCTAGATACTAGTGCAGCGCCATCTTTGGTGGGAATGGGGATATATTATAATAAAGGTTTGGCACGTTTGACCAAACTGCAGCTTGAATACTATCTCAGTCTGAATGGAAACAACTGAGCCAACTCCCCAATCAGACCGAGTCTAGCGGACTATCCTGATGGTAATGTACCCTTACCCTAAGCTGGGTCTGTCCCAGCCATAGACTGTAGTTAGAGATGGACGTAGCCTCCTTGATGTCACCCATAGGTTTCTGAAGAGCTGAATTAAAGTACGGTCGGCAGTTCCTACCATCACCATCTTGGCAGAGGCATGCGTGTCACCTTGCCAGGAAAATACAAATATGGGCAAAGAAGTAGAGCTGAGAGGGTGGCTGGGACTGTCATGGTAGAAGATTGACAACGAGCGAACTCCTAGTTTTCTGTATCAAAGAGCTAACCGAGCTAACCTGGAGATAACAGGAGCTAACCAGCTAACGGAGGTAAGCGGGCCAAAACTAAGTCACGTTGCTAACGGCTAAAAACCGCGGTTGTTCTACGTTCTTCTTACTTGAAGCAGGAGATTGGGTACCTGTCAATCAAAAGGGCATGCCCCTAAATATGCCAAACTTTGAGATTAAATAACTTTTAAACGGGCGAGTTAGAAAAAAATTTACTCCCCCCACAGTTGTCATGAAGGTAAACCTGACTTATAAACCGAAAATGGATTTTTGAACCAGGCTGTAAACATGTTTATTTCTGCTGTGAAGTTGTTGGGGTTTTTTTTTAACATGGGAGTCTATGGGGATTTGCTCTGTTTTGCAGCCCCTAGCGGATGAAAGGGAAACTGCAGTTTTATGCACTTCTGCATAGGCTTCACGTTTAACCGCCGGAGGCTCTGTCCATCTTTCATATACAGTCTATGGTCCACTCAGTGGTGTGGTTGGAACTTAGAAGGTAGAGTAATTGTCCTTTAATCCAAAAGAAGTTGATTTTATCCTCAACTTTACCAGTCTACATATCAAAATGCACTGAGACACTAAATCTTGCCCCCAATGTTATTTGCAAATCCGGCAGTCTGAAGTAACATTGTTATATTTTGATTCATGGGGAGAAATCTATGATTTGACAGATGAATTACTTTCCTAGTTAACAATAAAATCCACTTTTCTCAGTTTTACAGGCTCATAGTTACAACTTTGATTGTAATCACAGTCAACTTTATTGACAAAAGTAAATATTATTTTCTTGACGTTTGCACTTGCTTTGAACCCAGCAGGCTGCTATTTTTAACATATACAAATGTCCACTCACTTTTTATTTTGATAGATTTACAATAAATTCTGTTATAAAAGAATTTGCTCTAAAGAAAGTGTAATGGGTTTATATCTCAGATGTAAGACCAGATATAGTACCTATAAACCACAGAATAAAAAAACAACAAATGTTCAATTACACAGTCATAAGTAGCACCTCCAAACTGCATCTAAAAATCTTCTCCCAAAATAACTTGTAGGCTAGTTTGCTTCACCATCGATCAGACAAATGAGGAAAGGACAGTTTTTGTCTGGCAGTTGCCTCGTGCTCCTGACGTGATGAGGAGATACTCAAACCTGTCAACAAGCAAGTGTGCTGTAGGTTCACAGAGTCCATGGTTACCATGGTAGCTGAACTCTTAGTTGGAGTTACCCTCAGTAAGAATCCCAACCATGATTCGAACATGGAAACACTGCTTGTGCTGGAGAAGTCATTTGAGCCGGGGGCAGGATCCAAATGCAGATTTAGGTTTAAAGCCTTCATAAACACGACCAGAATGATGCCAGAATTCCATGAGCTACAACCAAAATTATTTCAAATGCTGGATGAACATATCTCCATAAATATGTTTTTGCCAGGCAGTCTAAATCTGAGTCTTTTAGGTCCCACATTATGGCCGCATGGCAAGTTAATGTACACCGACAGTTTTCCACTGCTGGCGGTGCAGAGTAATGTGTGTTACATAAGAGCATAAAGTGGCTGCAGAGGTTACTGCATTGTTTCGAGATGCCGTGAATAGGTTTATATAGATAATGCTTTAACAGATTTCTCTCATATTGATATTATTTCATCATCATTATATTTAATTTAATTTTCTTTTCTTCTGCCAAGCACAAGTTATTTGATAAACATCAATTAAAAACAAGAAATGCCAAAAGTAGAATGTGTGAAATAAGAAATTAATAGAAACCAATTATCCCTGTAACGATTCAGTCAAGGGAAGAAAATATCTTTTTCTTCTTGGTGAAGATCATAAGTTCTTCTACTTCTGAATCCTGCTGCAGAAATCTCTGAATAAATCTTCCCATAATGCTGCAGACTAGATTTGTTGTCAGATTTGATGGTTTATAACTGTGTGCTTTAGCCAATCAGATATAAATGTATTAATGCATGTGGCAATAGATAATTGCAGTTATGATAATCAATTCCAAATAATACCAAATGTCTGATTTTAATAAAGTAAAAAAAAAGACTTCCTGTTGCAGTAAACAAAACAACATGAACAATAATAATGCATCCTGTCTTCATTAAAAACTGCATGAATATCATGCATGCTCTGTCTTTTTAATCAAATGTATTAGAATTTATTTTATTGCATTGTGGAGTTCAGAGCATAACAATTCTAATTTAATGCTGTATTATTTGAATAATAATTCAAATGAAAGTCATACATACAAAGGGCTCCTTACTGGAAAAGCTTGATCCTCATTATGCATCAGTCACCATGATTTTTCCCTCACTAACTGCATTACTGAGATCTTGACAAGAAGCAACAGGGAAGTAAAAACGAACAGCTGTAACAGCATCAAAACATGTAACCAGAAGTAAGGGTGAAGCAGGAAAATAGGCTGATCAGAACACAAAAGGGAGGCATGGACAAAAGGAGTTGAACAAACGGAAAAAGAGAAACCATGTGCCACCTGAAATATCAGAGGTGGAGAATATGTGAAAAGATAAGAAGTGCAAAAGTTTAATTAGCAGCAGGTAATTGAGAAACTGCGTGGAGCTGCCAAAGGAAATAAAGGTCTGCCTCTAATAATAGCCTCTGTTTCACCGAGTATGTGGATATGAAATCAGAAAAAGAAATCAAAATGGAGACAAACATCATCTGTCACGTAGGTTTCCTTGCCACTGGACACAGACACTGACTGTTAAACCCAATGTATGCTTGAGGCAACAGCAGCACTGTCATTGTGATTATGTAGGGCGTCTTTTTTGGGTTTGTTTTTGTTTGTTTGATGGATTGTCAGAATCCATTTAAAAAAAAAAAAAAAAAAAGAAAAAAGAAAAACAAAAGAAGGATGCAGATGGTCCCCACCAGCACAAAGGCTGAGGCACTAAAGAACACTGATGTCTCTACATTTCCTACATTTTGGCTCATACCTTTGCAACGTGTGTTGGAATTACAAAGCCTAAAGCAGTGCCATGTATTCTGGAGATAATGGAAAATATGTCTCCTGCTGTCCAGGGTGCCGTTAGTCGCCTCTTCTATCCACACTCCTTGTGTAGGCATGAATATTCTCTGAGAAATTTAGCAGTGAGGTGCTTGGAAGCATCTAGCTGAGAGTTTCTCAACAGATGCTATGTTTGAGTGTGATCTTCTGCTGCTAGAGACACCAGATCCTGTAAAGTAAATCTTACAAGCACTTGAAGAGAAGACTCATGTGAAACATCTACACATGCATTCACAATTTTTTGCTCTTGTTCTATGTGTGCTCAAGTGTGCAGCCTTTTAGATTTCAATTAAGACTTAATCACGGTTGTAAAGGTAGAATAAATTAGGTCTCATCAATAGTCTATTGTTTAACTGAGAAAGATAAGGGGGAGGCACAAGTATTGAGGAGAAGGGACCGTTTTTAAGGACAGGGTGTACTGAGCTGCTTCTTATTTTCTAAAACTAACCAAGAAAATTTCCTCCAGCACCTACATTCACACAGGCCTCTTTCCATCATAGATATCTGGGTCAGTACAAAGATGAAAGCTAATAGAAATTAGAGAAAGGTACAAAACGCACAGTGGATGTATATTCAAACAAAAACGTATTCTAGCATACACCATGAATGCCATGCCACTGAATCTAACCCTTAAAATAATTAACACACTTTGACCCTTGCAGTCTTGCCAGTTTAATGCTCAGACAGTTTGCTATTCCACCTGCAAAAAAAGCAATTACACACTCCACACTCAACTTTGAACCAGTACACTTGAAAGACATTCAGTTCTATCCCATTATATGTGGGGTGTCAAAGCAAACTCACAGTGAAGATAAACTCAAACTTTACCACACTATTTCAATTTAGTGTTCTAATCTTCACTATTCTCAATCAATTTGTCTTAAACCACTAAGTGCCAGTGCAAAAAAGAACATATACACACACACACACACACACACATATATATATATATATATATATATGAAGGCATAAATTGGGACACTTCTGGGAGGATGCCACTTTCTCTCGGATGTCTCAGAAATCCCTTAAATAATTCGTAGCTTGGGCATAATGAGGAGGTCAGAGTCTTGCTCAGTTCTCCTCAGATGACTCTCTTGTGTCCTTCATTAACAAAGGCTGCTGTCTGGAGACCAATTTAAACCTGAATTTGCACTATTTTGTGTTTTGGGAATGTCCAACAAATGAATTTGAAAGCATCAAACCTCAGCTGAAACAGCTCAACCTCAGGAGAGAAGTGGTGTATTGTATAAATGTATCAGTGTGAGAAACTATTATTAGTCCCCCTTGCATTTGCTTTTGTTTCCATATTCCTCTTCAGCCTGTAACTAGCTTTGCGTTTTCCCAAATAAAAGAAAGGAAATTCTTGTTTGGTTAAAAGTGAAATCCTACAGTCTTAAATAAAATCCATATTCCAACGTTTTTAGCATGTTGCCTGCTAACTCAAGATGAGGTAATACTTTTCATGACATAGTCAAATGTCTTCTGGATTTATGTTGTCTGTTGTACTGGAAATAAAACTGTAAATATTGGTCTTTTTATCACCATTTTTACATCAGTATCACATAAGTATGTGGACTGGACCCCGCAATTAAATATAATGTACCACACACTCTCAAAAATAGAGGTACAAGATAAGGACATTTCTGTACCTATAGGTACATTTTAAAGAAATGTTCTCTCAAAAGTACAATACTGGTCTTTAAGAGACCAGAAGCACACCTTCAGAGTACGAAAAAGGGTTCAAAGTGACATGAAGTACAAATTTGTACCATTTTGACCATAAGGGTACCTGCAGCATTGAAAAATGTAATGTTAATGGCTGTAATGTTACAAACTACAGCAGAGTTGAGTGATGACAGTAGTACTACTAAACAGTCATTTACTACACCAGACAATGAAGGTCAGATGCTGCAAACTAAGTGTATGGCTGGTCGGTATTTTGAGTTTTTGAAGATTATTTCTAGATTAAAGATAAGATAATATTGCTAAGTGGAATGGACCAGGCCTAATGCTGTGGAAAACATAAAAAACATAACTTGAAAAGGTGAGGTTGAACTTGATAAGGTACAAAAATAGACCAGAACTGAAGGGTACAGAAATGTCTCTCAAAAGAGTACACCCCCAGCGACAAGCATTTGTACCTTTTTAGGTACAAGCTGGTACCTCTATTTTTGAGTGTGCAAGCTGGTCAGTGGTCCATTTCCAAATTTATTGAAATAGACTAAAGGTTTTATGGTAGATTATACAGTCAGTGTAAGATCCATTGATAGTGTAAGAACAAGTATGCTGTTAAACCACTGGGGCATGCGGGTGGTGCACAGATGAAGCAACATCATAAGACAGGAGCATACAAACAGAAAAGAGCGCTCAGATCTTGTGGCAGTAGCATCGTAAACACATCATATTGCTTTTGTTTGACATTTGTAAAATATGTCAGACAACTGACTGTACATTATAAACTGCTGGTGTTGTTTACAATGTAGCATCAGAGTTCAAATCTGGATATCAGATTTGTTTCCTTCGAAGAAGAAAAGTGCATGTCTGCAGGTTTTTAGATGTGTCGCTGTTCCAACACTTAATTTGAATTATAGATTCTCCTGCTTGTTGCCAAATGCTGCCTATTCATGTTGACTCATTAATCCGATTAATCTGAGTGCGCTGCAGCAGGAAACATTCAAAACCTGCAGGACTGCAGCTCTTAGATATGTATACTACCTTAGAAACAACTTCACTCATCCCTGGACTAATGTAATTACATAGTTACTCAAAATAGCTGAAGTTATCATGTAAACGCCTGGCACTGTATTTACATCTTTACAGGCACAAATACTCTTCTATTACTATGCAAATATATGTAATATATCATATCATATATCACAAAACCTATGAACACTTATAATACCTGAGCTGGACACTTTCTAACTCCAGTCACTTAAATAATTCATGTCACATCACTTCATCTATTGCATTGCTAATTTGCACAGTTGTTTGGATGCTACTGTTCATATTGTTCATACTGTACATATCTGCATGTCTACAGAAGATATTACTATCACCTTTACTTTTATTATATATTTTTAACAAAAAAACAGTTTATTTGTATATATGTTCATTTTTCTGCATGCCATACCTTCTTTGTAAAATACTTGTAAAATAGCTGTATTTCCAGTTTTACATTATTATTCAGTGTTTTTCTTATTACTTTTATTATTCAGGACCTTATCACCGAAACAAGTTCCTAGTCTGTAAATTGATTCAAAGACAATGGCAATAAAAGTCTGATTCTGATTCTGATTCTGATTCTGATAGGACAGTTGATAATAATAGTGCCCAATCTACTTGTTTGACTTCTTCTCATGTCAGTAGATCTGGAGACTTCTACACTTAATAAATATATAGATTAAACTAAGCTGAAAGAACCTACTGTTAGATTTTTTTTTCACATTATACACATATTACCTGGCTAAAAGTGTAACAAATCTAACAATGTTAAGTCACTGACAATACCACAACCGTACAGCAAGTAAGTATGTACAGTACAGTTATGCACAGAGCTTCGTTTCATTCTTTAGGTACCTTTTATAAACAGAGTTTGGCTGGCAATCACCGTTGCTTTGCTTTTACTGACCTGACTGCACTCCTTAGTGCCAATTCCCACTGGAAACCAGCACTTACAGGCACTATAAGACATGAAAGCATGCAGCATTTGTCTTGTTTGAGGCTCTTGGAGGTATCTGGTTATTTTTTTTTGTTGGCTCACACTTTACAACTTCACAAAGAAATGCAAATGTGAAAAGAAAAATAACAAACATCGTGTAGATCCCATACCTAACATGAAAGCAGGCATTAGTCAGATCCCTGCAGCCCCCTCTCTGCTTAACTTTCTCTTTTCCCAGCCTACATGTTTGTCTTGAATATGATGAATGTGGAACTCTCAAAGCTAATCTGACTATAATGGAGGAGGAAAATGATGGCCAAACACTGCAATGGTTGCAATTTATAGCTGCCCTCTGTTTTCACTGTTTGCATTTCTGATTCTCTGTCCCAGTCATTACATTTGGCCTATAAATAAATGCTGAAGCTGTCACAAGCAAATGCAGCTGCCAACCTGGGAATTTGTAGCAGGGAGCTGAGAGGAGGTAGACAGGCCAGAGGAATAACAATAAGTCCAATATTTATCTTTGTAAACCCAAGAGGGACATAAAAACAACACAGGTCAATTTAGACATCTTGATGTATACAGACATATTTTTCTCTGTAAATCTGTTTGTGTAATTTAAAAGAAAAGGTAAAGAAAAATATAGTTATTTATTCACAAAAATATAATTATTTGTTTATTCAACCCTATTTAAGCCTTTATTTAATTCTTTATTTCTATTTAAAAAGATGATTTATCAGTTTATTTTTGAGAGATATGCAACTTTATAAAATGATTTTTCTTTTTAAAAGTCACACATTGTGTATGTAATGTATCTGCCTTTATTCTTTGTAAATTTAAGGTAACTCTACTTGTAAGCGTACATTATTAGGCATACAAGCTTTGCTTCTGCCTATTTTGTTTTTGTTTTACTTGATTGTATTTTTGGAAATGGACAAACTGATTGTGGCTGATATAAACAAAACAAATTAAAGTAACTATTAATTTATTTATTTATTGGAAAGTTTTACCATTTGTTAGAATATTCTTAACCAAGCCAACATTTGCACAAAGGTAATTTCAAGTCTTCAAGCAAAATATTTGCTTCAGTAAGACACAACAGCCCACAATGTGCACTTTCCGCTTTACTCATCTGATCTTTCAGAAGCTGTACCTGTAGCTACGAGCAACTGTGCCAGATCCAAGACCAAGGCATCATTGGCTCAGAAACACATTCACTGTTTACACTGCCTCCAGCATGGCAGCAACAGCAATGCAGAGTGATAACTGCACCTTAACTTAGAGCTGGCTCCTTAAAAAAATAATGTGGAGAAATCTAAGTCGATTTCTGTGAGTAGTTGCTTGATCTGGTCATATGTGTGTATATATACAT
The DNA here is from genome assembly GCF_933228915.1 of Telmatherina bonti. Taxonomy (NCBI): domain Eukaryota; kingdom Metazoa; phylum Chordata; class Actinopteri; order Atheriniformes; family Telmatherinidae; genus Telmatherina; species Telmatherina bonti. Next base: position 27,821,518 of record NC_136626.1, read on the forward strand.
GTACAAGTGTTGTCAAAGATGAGTTGTGCTCAGAGTTAATTTTTATCTTTTTTCTGTCATAATCATTATCATGCCAACACAGCAGGACTGCCATATATTGAAAATGTCATGAATTACCATAATTGGTTTCAGCTCATCTCTCACAAATACATTACTTACAATTTCTATCTAATTATAACAGGTTATTTAACAGCTACATCAAAAGGTTTTCACCTGGAGCTTTACATGCCAAAGAGCAATTATCTCTGTATAAACTATTATTTATAATATAACAGCTCAAATAAACTATTATTTGTTTGCATAATCCTTACCTAGTTTGCTTATCTCCACATCTGTGCATATTGTTCATTGACTCTTACACTGACAGAAGTAAAGTCAGCTTCTCCTGCAACAATGTTTCATGACTTTAATTGACTGTGTTAATTGACTGCCAGGAGAGATCTGAAAGGATGAAGACTGGGACAAAGCCTCTTGGGTGGTAGTTAGTCTTCCAGCCTCAGCTGCTCAGATGTCAACACGCATGATGGAGAATGCAAATGGAGGCAGTGCCGAGACTGCAATTACATGTTACTGAGGAGTGTTAATTAAGCTTCTCCAACATGCGCTGATAATATGGCAAGAAAAAGGAGACAATAAAATACAGGGGTGTCGGGAGTTTTCCGGCAGTTAAATTAGTGGCCTTGATTGTCAGCGCTACTATTAGCGTCACTGCAGAGGTACAAATTTAATCTGTTCAGATACCATATGTGCACACATATTGGGTAATCTGTTGACAGAGTCATTTATATATTTTTTTTAAAAGGTGGGGGTGGTGGTAGTGGTTGTGGGAAGGGAGGGGGGGTTATGGTGAGGTTTTCCCCTTAGAGACAAGTCACTCGATGTGCAGGAGATTAAACAAACTGCATTGGGGACAAAGTATCCAAGCATTCACACAGTAACCCTCCTGTTACTCTGTATAAATGATTACTTTTTGATGTCTTCCAAAGGGATTTCTCAGATTGTGAATGAATGAATGAAATGAATGAAAAATGTTTGCCTCTTATTTCATTCCCAGACATTAGTATTGTCATTTGATCAAATCTAAGAGGTAGTAAAAGAAAAGAAAAATGAAAATAAAAGCGACTAGCTCTTCTATCACCCTGCTTCCCCTTTGATTCTTGTGGCAACTTTAATCTTCTTCACACTAGACTGTAACAAGGCTCTACATCCCTTGAAATTTCTGATTAATACATTTTCATCCTGTGTTAAATTAACTCACTGTCCACAATGTCAGAAACTTTGATATTAATAAATGAATCGAATGACTACATGAATTAGACTTTTCAAGCGTTTTTTCTGGTGAACACATTGATTTTTAGGCTTTACTCTTATTTGCACTGCATATTTGTGTGTGCTTGTGTGTGTGTGTGTGTCTCAGGTTTTATCACAATTATTATTGGCTGGTTGCACAGTATACCTTAAATTGACTGCAGATCATTATTATGAGTCAAAAATGGATTCAGAGGTCAATTAGAGTCGATGTGCACGGTGTGTGTGTGTGTGTGTGTCAGAGGCTGGGAAAGCCACTAGTAGTTGCTATTCAATACAAAGTGTTTGTGAGTCCTACTTGTACAGTTGCTTGTTGGCAACAGATTTTTAGATACCTTCAAGGAAAGATTAAAAAAAAGAATTTTTGCATCATGAAATGAAGACAACAACCTGCTGTGTGTTTCAGAGTAAAAAGCCTGGAGATCGTCTCTTCAGAGCCAAATTTTCTGACACTAGAAAACACATTTTGGTCTCACATCTTTTGGTTACCTGCAGATTCTATTCTTTAGTCCATGTCTGTGATACAAGAGTCTGCAGAGCAGCTCCAAACCATGAGAGGATTACCACCAGATTTTATTGAGGTGGTCTTTTTCTTGGGATTTTCTGGCACCTAAACTAACTTGATGCATTGCTTTCCCAAAAACTCTTTGGATTCCACACTAAAGACTGTATTTTTATAAATGTTTGTTTTTTTTAGAAATAGTGCAGTCCAAGGCTGGCTTGGTTCAGTCAGTAGCATCGATACGTTTGGAACCAGCATGCCAGAAGGCTCCTGGCAATTCAAAAGCTCTATCATGGTCTTTTCCTCTACAACCTGCATTAACCTTCACTGACTTCTATCTTTATTTTTCTTCTTAGTGCCACATCCTGAAGGCACCGCCACAAGTTCAGTGTCAAATATTTTATTACGTTACAAAGATCTTTGTCTTCTACCTTGTAGCCTTCAGCACTATGCTGTTTTTTTATGAAGAAAAATTTTTCACTGTCAAAATCAAAGTGGGACAGTCACATATTCTTAGGCAGTTAAGTCAAACATGGAGAAAATAATGATGTACATTTTGTGTCTGTATTTGCTCCCTTTTCCTTTCATTATTCAAGCTCTTTTTGTTTATTAGATTGAAAATTGTATGAAAATATTCAAACTTCATTTGCATTGGTGTCTGAAAATTCCCCAAACTCTGATGCTATGATTGAGTAGAATTCAAAATCAAGACCTGAACTTTAATTTCAGCTTTTTGTTATTATTTTCCCTTTCTCTCAGAAAGGAAAAGTAGTTTTGAGGGCAGATAGAAGAACAACTTCTCTGCATATCTCATCCAAAACAAGTTACAAGTTATGTGGCTCGACTAGCAGTATGTCAGCTCATATACCAAATTTAGCATGGATGGTTAAAGCTTGTAGATATAATTCAATTCAAGACTTTAGAGGAGTGGAGGAGTGTAAACTTAAATAGGATTTAATGTAAAACGCTGTCCAAACTTTTGACTTATAGTGTACAAGAAAAGAAGTTAACGGAAAATAATGCAATATAGAAGTTACCTGGCGCACATCAGGGTATTTCTGCAGACATCATGATCAAATCCTAACCTTCATCACCAGTGCTGGTGACTTAGATAACTCCTTTATTATCTATAATCTCATATTTTTTCTTTTAAACAGTTTATTTTTCCAGATTGTTACCACATTTAGGGTTCACATGAGGACAGATGTGGACATCCCTCTCTGTCTCTCCTGTCTAATTCGGCTTGTCGTTATCAGCTCCTCACTGCTGCTTTTCATGTGAATTGGCAACTGTACTCCAGTATGAATAGAATAGAATAGAATAGAATAGAATAGAATAGAATAGAATAGAATGGGGCTGGGCAGGTGCCTACCTGAGGTAGCGCAGTGGTTCTATGCTTTCAGTCTCTGCTTCAGCTGAGCTGTGGTTCATCTTGTCCATCTGTTTTCACCCAGCACGACTCAGCAAACACGAGAAAGGGTGAGCTGTGCTCCTCCAAAGAAAACACTTCCGTTCCCTCTCCCTGACTCTGATTCAATAAACACACTGTCTACCTCTCAGACTGAGAATCTAAATGGGCTCCCTCTGTCTGTACCGTTCTGCACGGCTCTTGATTGGTTCAGATGTTAGAAGGTAATCACTTGCTGAAGCACACACACACACACACACACACACATACGCACACATACGCTCACTGAATCTCGCGTCTATATCTCTTGTTCTCCTCGCTGTATCTTTGGCTCTGTGTTCCCGGCTCACTGTCTGACAAACCCAGCTGGCTCCGTGTATCAGCTGCTCTTGCTGGGAAATCCAGCCAATTAAGAATCAGGAGGCATGGTGCTCATCGGCTGATTGGCTCACGCTGCCACAATCATAGACGTTCACTCATCTAGGGTAAGACCCCCCTTCCATCACTTCCCCCAAGATCACACAAGCGTAAAGACACACACACACACACTCGCATATGCATGCTTCTTGGTAAAAAAAAAAAAAAAAAAAAAAAAAGAGGTCCCTTGATGCAGAATCTAGAGCAAGCACCCAAGTGGGAAAGGAAAGCACTTGACTGCTCAGTGATTCACCAACAGAAACACCTTTCATCTGATAATGGGAGATAAATTAAATCCATCACCTTCAGTAAAATAATAACACTATTATTCCAGACTGGACACATGAGCAGTTTCCATTACAAGCAATGAGTGGCATGTGCAGAAGGCAAAAGTCTGAAAAACAAATATTCAGTTTTCCATAAGCGGACTTTGAAATGTGAGTGCCAAGTTTACATAAAACAAAACGGGTAAAAGAAAAGGAAAAAATAAACTGAAACAAAACCATGCAGATACACGTGAGGAAAGTCTCCCAGGGAAAACCTGCAACTGCCAAGTAAGCCTCATAAGTGGGTCGTCGTGATAAACAGCCTGCTGTCTTTTTTTACAGGTCTCCCCTTTTCTATTCAATTTTCTCTTTTCATTCACAGGTTACAGCTCAACTAACAAAGTCAAGCCTTCAGACTGCTGCTACACATCTATGCAAAACTTTTGAGAATTCAAATGGTTGAATTCTGTCATGCTGATGAATGTACACACATTAGATTCAGTTTCTGCAAGAGTAACTGAAGACAAACATAGTGCATGAGGAGAAGGAATGTAGGCAGACTCTGCCATCTAGGGGTTGGTGCTTGAAATAAAGGGTTTGCAGAAATAAACCTTTATTCTTGCAAAACTATGATCCAAATCCAGACGAGCTCTAAATTATTCATCTATGTTCTGAACTCCTTAGTCTAATTTGGAGACACGGGCAAGAGAGCTCTAAATCGAGTAAAGTTAACAAATGAGGTCATGTATTCAAATCTTAAAGCAGGGGTGCCCAAAGTTGGGCCACTGTCCTGCAGGTTTTTGATGCATCCCTGTTCCAACACACATGCTTCCATCAATTGGATCCAACAGCCTATGAAGTTCTGCACAATTACTGATTAGCTTGATTTAAGTGTGTTGCAACATTGAAAACTTGCAAGATTGTGGCCCTGGAGGACCAGAGCTGGGGCTTTCTTAAAGTGCAATACCTGTCAAGACTTAGTTCATACCTCTCATGTGTTGTTTCTAAGACATTTGCCTTGCCACTTGGCTTGTCCGCCTTTTATTTATTTCTTTGGTTGTTTGTCATTTTAAATACTTCATTTGTGCTTCATTTCTTCTTGAGCTTTTGTCATAATGGAAGTAGTCTTTTTGGAATTTCCTCCATTTGTTTGAAATACTGTTTAAAGGGGATTTTGAACATATTCCACCCTGATAAGCTTCAAAACTTTCTTTCTGTGTTCATTCGAAATACAATCAATGTGTTGATGAGGCAACTGCATACACATGTGAAGCTTATGTCTAATTGGGTCCCTGTTCTTTAAATAATGCAAACACCTACTCATACTTGACTGTCATCCTACTGTCTAAAAACACCTGACCCTAATTTCACATAGATGTGCGCACATTGAACTGGTCACAGTTACTGTGTACCACCACATTCTGAAAGAGTTGCTCCTATAAGCCACATTTGTTCATAAGTTCACTGCGATACATCATGTTTTCAGTCTAGAATCACCAACTTTGGACTGGCCACTCTGCTGCAGGTTTTAGATGTTTCTTTTTTTAACAACACACCTGACACAAATTAAAGGGTCAATAAGCAGCTTGTGCAAAACTCTTTGTGCACAAGCTGCTTCTTGTGCAAGAAGTTGTGTTGTCCAGTTTTTACATTAGAGAAGGGGAAGAAACTGGATTTGCACTGCTTTATTCATCACATAGTGAATGTGTTGAAAACAAAATAACATAAGAATGATCAATCATTCAAATCATCAACCCATGGAGGTCTGGATTCAGAATAGTACCTATAATGAAAGTGGAAAAGTCAGAGTACATTATGTGGGAACTCCTCAGAATGATTCTGATGACTCTCCAGAGGGATCTCCTTCCAGACGTGGACCAGGCAATCAGTCAACCCCTGAACAGTCTGTTGTGTGACATGGTAACGTTGAATGGAACGAGATATGATGTCCCAGAGGTGCTCAGTTGGATTCAGGTGTGGTGAAAAGGCAGGCCAGTCCTTACCGTGAATGCCTTAGTCCTTGCTGACACAATGCAACCACATTAGGGTTTTGCATTGTCATGCTTCAGAAGGAACAGTAGTTCCGCTGCAGCAGCATGTGGTCTGAGGATCTAATCCCAATACCTTATGACAGTCTGGGTAGCTCTGGCGCTCTGGCCAGCACATGGAGGTCTGTTTGGCCCTCCAAGAAAATGCTTTATCAGAGCATCTCTAACACACTACCAACAGGTCATGCTGCACAATGTTGTACATAGCAGAACACTCTTCACAGCAACTCTTATCTGTTACATGTGTTCAGTGTGAACCTGCTTTTATCCACGAAGAGCAGCGGACACCAACAGCAAATCTGCCAATCCTGGTACTCTCTGGCAATCAGGCTCCATGATGCAGGGCTGTCGGCACAGGTCCCACCTATGGCCATCAGGCCTTCACATCATCCTCACAGAGTCTGTTTCTGTCAGTCTGAGCAGAAACATGAACATTAGTGGCCTGCTGATGGTCATTTTGTGAGGCTCAGGCAGTGCTTTTCTTGTTCCTCTGTGCAAAAAGGAGCCGAAAGCATCCATGCTGCTAGGTTGTTCTCCTACGGCCCCATCCACATCTTCTGGTATCTCCTCCATGCAAAACGCCAGACCTTGCAGGGAATGCAATCTCCTCCATCAAGACCATTTCTTTAGAGCGGTTGTCTTGCTAATGGTATCTCATTTCCATTTGTTACCTGCTCCATCTTTATAGCAGGTTACTTCCCAAGTAGGCAGATTGAGATACCCAAAATGTGTCTTTAAATATTGTTTATATCCATTTTATTTTGCATGCTCCTCTTTATCTTCTTATTTTGATTTTATACCTCTTGCTTTTCACACTCCAGTACAAGCAGCAAAGTAAGAATTTCATTTTACAGGGAAACATTTTTATTTTACTCTGCATATGACAAATGCTTATAATATTGAAGTAACATGCTAATTCTTGTGTTTTCCTTCATTTTTTTTAGCAGTGCTGAAGCTTAAAACAACAGAGTCGCTACACACTGACTTGTGTCATACAGCAATACACAACTTTCTATCAATGTTTCACCCAGAGTAACTGGGCAACCTAAATCCTCTCCCCTAAGGTGTGTTTGTGTTTTTTGTTGTTGTTCTTAAAGTCTAAACAGAAAAAACTTGAGCATGCATACCAAATGAACAAGCAAACTGACCATAAAAAGGGGGTTAAAATTAGTTATTTTATTATTTGATAGAGCAGAAAAAAAATCCCAAAAAAACAAAATTCTCATACATCATTTTCCATTCTTGCTGCGCTACATTTAGCAGCGCATCGACCCCAAACAAACGGAATGGTGATATCTTTGCCAAACAGCAGCAGCAGCAGGCAGTAGTCGGGACAGCACAGGGTTACACTTAGCAGGGCACAAAACATATTGACATATTGGCTCATTCCAGATTGCTTGGTTTTTTTTTTTGCTTCCATAAAGACACAGGCCGCTACTTGTTTTTTTTTGCCACTCAGGAATGTAAAGACAACCTGGAAAATTTCTGATGCTACGCCGACACAAAAACTCTCAATTCAGTTTCTAATCTGCATCCTTGTACGACTATGAGCAGTTTACATCCTAAATGTATCCCAGGCTTGCAGTGACGAGACCCCGGCGCATTGGGAGAAACTTCTTTTGAAGCCAATTTGCATAATGCAGTGTACCATCTTTTAGTATGACATCTGACAAAAATCTGTGAGTTTAAAAACATAAGTCTGGACAGAAGAGACTACTTCTTTTAAAGAAAAAAATGAAACAAAAAGGCTGTGTTGGATCACATCCAGGGTGCTCTGAAGTCTGGAGTGAGGTAAAAAGGGCAGCAAGACACTGGGTTTATCATAAGCGATCACATAATATTTGAAAGTGAGAATGAATAACAAAATGAAGCGATACAGCAGAAAATATACTCCATATACATTTTTAAAAGTGCTTGGGATGGTCAGCCATGTCAGGTTGGATTTTTTTTAAGCTACATGTAAAAAAATGCCAATTTAAAAAAAAAAACAAAAACAAAAAAACAACTAAATTGTGACATTTTGCAAAAAAAAAAAAAAAAAAAAAAAAAAAAAAAAAAAAAAAAAAAAAGGCCCATTGCTGGGCAGCACGTTTGATGCAACCAGAACACCCCAGTGACCAAAGTGAAAGAAGACCACATAACTGATGAATGAATAAAGTTCATGGGTGATTAATTTAGCTGTGGGACACTTTGTACTTCTGTAGCTTATCCTGTGCTGCTGCAACCTGATAAAAATGCACAAGTGAAAGGCAGAGTTAGCTCAATTCAATGATCTGACATTAATCATACAGACCTTAACATTATAGACAAAGAAGTTCATGTCATTTGTTGCTGCAGGGCTTTTGTTTGTGTTTTTTTTTCTTGTATGTTTCTTTTTTCTTTTTTTTTTCTTTTTTTTCTTTTTTTTTTTGCATAACTACATTCTGAAAGCTGTCCAGCTTGTCTCAGACCAATTGTAGGTTGTGTGGGAGCCACTTGACACACAAGAAAAAATTTTTTAAGTGGATATCCATTCAAATGTAGGGCATAAGCATATGTTTTTACTAACCCTATAAATAAATTCAGGCAGTTTGTCTATAGAAGAAAAAAAAAAAAAAAAAACAGAACACAAAAATAAAAACATAATGCACCACAACCTATGACTATAAGCAAAAACAATGTCAAAAATGTGACATTCCTTACACCCACTCAGTTTAGCATGAATTCATGTTCATATCCAGAGAGGGTTCAAATAAACTAGAAACCTTCTAGCAGAAGGGATTCCATTTGGGCTCCACTAGATCTTTGGAAGGTTTATTTTACAATATTCATTAAGAATAGTCCTCC